>NW_025318894.1:0-207114 GCF_018153725.1 Drosophila mojavensis | reverse complement strand
CTGATTCTCTATCATATTTTGCAATAATTACTGAATTCATTTTGCAATACTTACTAGTTTATTGCCGAATAATTTTCATTTTTATACCCTGAACCCATTTTCAATGGGAAATCAGGGTATAATGGTTTGAATCGATCTGCTTTTTCTGTTTCTCCATCACATGTTGCAATAATTGTTGAATTAATTTTTCTCCATTTTAATACTTACTAGTTTATTACCAAATATTTAAAATTTTCTGTTATGAATGCATTAAAATATTGAATCGATTTGCTTTTTCTGATTCTCCGTCACATGTTGCAATAATTACTGAATTCATTTTTCTCTATTGCAATACTTACTAGTTTATTGCCGAATACTTTAAAATTTTCTGTTATGAAAGCATCAAAATATTGAATCGATTTGCTTTTTCTGATTCTCTATCATATTTTGCAATAATTACTGAATTCATTTTGCAATACTTACTAGTTTATTGCCGAATAATTTTCATTTTTATACCCTGAACCCATTTTCAATGGGAAATCAGGGTATAATGGTTTTGTTGAAATGTATGTAACAGGGAGAAGGAGGCGTGGCAGACCCCACAAAGTATATATATTCTTGATCAGGGTGACGAGCTGAGTTGATTTGGCCCTGTCCGTCTGTCTGTCCGTCTGTCCGTCTGTCCGTATGTATGAACGCGTCGATTTCAGAAGATATAAGAGCTAGAGACTTCAAATTTTTTTTAAAATGTCCGTAATTACAGCGCGATAAAAATCGATAACTCATCCCGATCTTTTTTTATCGATAAAAAACCTTATCGAAACCCAGTTATAAAATTATATCTTCTACACCTTTATTGCTAGAGTCTCCAAATTTTTAATGTATGCTTATATGCAATTTATACAATTTCGGTTTTTGTTAAAATTTACCCCCCACCTCTAAATTCACCCCTTCACCCTCACTTTTGTAAAAAGCGTATTTCAAATACTAGAGACTTGTGCTTTGGCAAGTACATGCATATTCATGTTATAATCATTATCTAAAAGTTTCATGAAGATCGTACGTCCATAAAAAAAGTTATTAAACAATTAAGTTCTCATAGTAAGCGCACACTGCAGCCCATGCGTGTTTATGCGTGGTTGCTTGTATGTGTATGTGTGTGTGTATGTGTGTGTGTGTATGCGTTTGTGTCTGTATGCGTGTGTGTGTGTGTGTATGTGTGTCTATATGTGTGTGTGTATGTTTATCTGTGTGTGCGTGCGTGCGTGCGTGTGTGTGTGTGTGCGTGTTTCTTGTGTAAGCTGAAAGTCGCGAAAAAGTATTGAAATATCTATTGCTCCAAGGGTTCAGGGGATCTCGTAGTCGAGCAGTCTCGACTAGAGCTTTCTTACTTGTTCTCTATTGCAATACTCACTAGTTTATTGCCGAATACTTTAAAATTTTCTGTTATGAAAGCATCAAAATATTGAATCGATTTGCTTTTTTCTTATTCTATATCACATGTTGAAATAATTACTGTATTCATTTTTCGCTATTGCAATACTTACTAGATTATTGCTTTTTTTTTTAATTTTCTATTATCAAAGCATCAAAATAATGAATCGATTTGCTTTTTCTGATTCTCCATCATATGTTGCAATAATTACTGAATTCATTTTGCAATACTTACTAGTTTATTGCCGAATACTTTAAAATTTTCTGTTATGAAAGCATCAAAATATTGAATCGATTTGCTTTTTCTGATTCTCCATCACATGTTGCAATAATTACTGAATTCATTTTCCTCTATTGCAATACTTACTAGTTTATTGCCGAATACTTTAAAATTTTCTGTTATGAAAGCATCAAAATATTGAATCGATTTGCTTTTTCTGATTCTATATCACTAGTTTATTGCCGAATACTTTAAAATTTTCTGTTATGAAAGCATCAAAATATTGAATCGATTTGCTTTTTCTGATTCTCTATCATATGTTGCAATAATTACTGAATTCATTTTGCAATACTTACTAGTTTATTGCCGAATACTTTAAAATTTTCTGTTATCAAAGCATCAAATATTGAATCGCTTTGCTTTTTCTGATTCTCCATCACATGTTGAAATAATTACTGAATTCATTTTTCTCTATTGCAATACGTACTAGATTATTGCTGAATTTTTTTAAAATTTTCTATTATCAAAGCATCAAAATAATGAATCGATTTGCTTTTTCTGATTCTATATCACATGTTGCAATAATTACTGAATTCATTTTCCTCTATTGCAATACTTACTAGTTTATTGCCGAATACTTTAAAATTTTCTATTATCAAAGCATCAAAATAATGAATCGATTTGCTTTTTCTGATTCTATATCACATGTTGCAATAATTACTGAATTCATTTTCCTCTATTGCAATACTTACTAGTTTATTGCCCTGTCCGTCTGTCTGTCCGTCTGTCCGTCTGTCCGTATGTATGAACGCGTCGATTTCAGAAGATATAAGAGCTAGAGACTTCAAATTTTTTTTAAAATGTCCGTAATTACAGCGCGATAAAAATCGATAACTCATCCCGATCTTTTTTTATCGATAAAAAACCTTATCGAAACCCAGTTATAAAATTATATCTTCTACACCTTTATTGCTAGAGTCTCCAAATTTTTAATGTATGCTTATATGCAATTTATACAATTTCGGTTTTTGTTAAAATTTACCCCCCACCTCTAAATTCACCCCCTCACCCTCACTTTTGTAAAAAGCGTATTTCAAATACTAGAGACTTGTGCTTTGGCAAGTACATGCATATTCATGTTATAATCATTATCTAAAAGTTTCATGAAGATCGTACGTCCATAAAAAAAGTTATTAAACAATTAAGTTCTCATAGTAAGCGCACTGCAGTGCCCATGCGTGTTTATGCGTGGTTGCTTGTATGTGTATGTGTGTGTGTATGTGTGTGTGTGTATGCGTTTGTGTCTGTATGCGTGTGTGTGTGTATGTGTGTCTATATGCGTGTGTGTGTATGTTTATCTGTGTGTGCGTGCGTGCGTGCGTGCGTGTGTGTGTGTGCGTGTTTCTTGTGTAAGCTGAAAGTCGCGAAAAAGTATTGAAATATCTATTGCTCCAAGGGTTCAGGGGATCTCGTAGTCGAGCAGTCTCGACTAGAGCTTTCTTACTTGTTCTCTATTGCAATACTCACTAGTTTATTGCCGAATACTTTAAAATTTTCTGTTATGAAAGCATCAAAATATTGAATCGATTTGCTTTTTCTTATTCTATATCACATGTTGAAATAATTACTGTATTCATTTTTCGCTATTGCAATACTTACTAGATTATTGCTTTTTTTTTTTAAATTTTCTATTATCAAAGCATCAAAATAATGAATCGATTTGCTTTTTCTGATTCTCCATCATATGTTGCAATAATTACTGAATTCATTTTGCAATACTTACTAGTTTATTGCCGAATACTTTAAAATTTTCTGTTATGAAAGCATCAAAATATTGAATCGATTTGCTTTTTCTGATTCTCCATCACATGTTGCAATAATTACTGAATTCATTTTCCTCTATTGCAATACTTACTAGTTTATTGCCGAATACTTTAAAATTTTCTGTTATGAAAGCATCAAAATATTGAATCGATTTGCTTTTTCTGATTCTATATCACTAGTTTATTGCCGAATACTTTAAAATTTTCTGTTATGAAAGCATCAAAATATTGAATCGATTTGCTTTTTCTGATTCTCTATCATATGTTGCAATAATTACTGAATTCATTTTGCAATACTTACTAGTTTATTGCCGAATACTTTAAAATTTTCTGTTATCAAAGCATCAAATATTGAATCGCTTTGCTTTTTCTGATTCTCCATCACATGTTGAAATAATTACTGAATTCATTTTTCTCTATTGCAATACGTACTAGATTATTGCTGAATTTTTTTAAAATTTTCTATTATCAAAGCATCAAAATAATGAATCGATTTGCTTTTTCTGATTCTATATCACATGTTGCAATAATTACTGAATTCATTTTCCTCTATTGCAATACTTACTAGTTTATTGCCGAATACTTTAAAATTTTCTATTATCAAAGCATCAAAATAATGAATCGATTTGCTTTTTCTGATTCTATATCACATGTTGCAATAATTACTGAATTCATTTTCCTCTATTGCAATACTTACTAGTTTATTGCCGAATACTTTAAAATTTTCTGTTATGAAAGCATCAAAATATTGAATCGATTTGCTTTTTCTGATTCTATATCACATGTTGCAATAATTACTGAATTCATTTTCCTCTATTGCAATACTTACTAGTTTATTGCCGAATACTTTAAAATTTTCTGTTATGAAAGCATCAAAATATTGAATCGATTTGCTTTTTCTGATTCTCTATCATATGTTGCAATAATTACTGAATTCATTTTGCAATACTTACTAGTTTATTGCCGAATACTTTAAAATTTTCTGTTATGAAAGCATCAAAATATTGAATCGATTTGCTTTTTCTGATTCTATATCACTAGTTTATTGCCGAATACTTTAAAATTTTCTGTTATGAAAGCATCAAAATATTGAATCGCTTTGCTTTTTCTGATTCTCCATCACATGTTGAAATAATTACTGAATTCATTTTTCTCTATTGCAATACGTACTAGATTATTGCTGAATTTTTTTAAAATTTTCTATTATCAAAGCATCAAAATAATGAATCGATTTGCTTTTTCTGATTCTATATCACATGTTGCAATAATTACTGAATTAATTTTCCTCTATTGCAATACTTACTAGTTTATTGCCGAATACTTTAAAATTTTCTATTATCAAAGCATCAAAATAATGAATCGATTTGCTTTTTCTGATTCTATATCACATGTTGCAATAATTACTGAATTCATTTTTCTCTATTGCAATATTTACTAGTTTATTGCCGCATACTTTAAAATTTTCTGTTATGAAAGCATCAAAATATTGAATCGATCTGCTTTTTCTGTTTCTCCATCACATGTTGCAATAATTACTGAATTCATTTTCCTCCATTTTAATACTTACTAGTTTATTACCAAATATTTAAAATTTTCTGTTATGAATGCATTAAAATATTGAATCGATTTGCTTTTTCTGATTCTCCGTCACATGTTGCAATAATTACTGAATTCATTTTTCTCTATTGCAATACGTACTAGATTATTGCTGAATTTTTTTAAAATTTTCTATTATCAAAGCATCAAAATAATGAATCGATTTGCTTTTTCTGATTCTATATCACATGTTGCAATAATTACTGAATTCATTTTCCTCTATTGCAATACTTACTAGTTTATTGCCGAATACTTTAAAATTTTCTATTATCAAAGCATCAAAATAATGAATCGATTTGCTTTTTCTGATTCTATATCACTAGTTTATTGCCGAATACTTTAAAATTTTCTGTTATGAAAGCATCAAAATATTGAATCGCTTTGCTTTTTCTGATTCTCCATCACATGTTGAAATAATTACTGAATTCATTTTTCTCTATTGCAATACGTACTAGATTATTGCTGAATTTTTTTAAAATTTTCTATTATCAAAGCATCAAAATAATGAATCGATTTGCTTTTTCTGATTCTATATCACATGTTGCAATAATTACTGAATTCATTTTCCTCTATTGCAATACTTACTAGTTTATTGCCGAATACTTTAAAATTTTCTATTATCAAAGCATCAAAATAATGAATCGATTTGCTTTTTCTGATTCTATATCACTAGTTTATTGCCGAATACTTTAAAATTTTCTGTTATGAAAGCATCAAAATATTGAATCGATTTGCTTTTTCTGATTCTCTATCATATGTTGCAATAATTACTGAATTCATTTTCCTCTATTGCAATACTTACTAGTTTATTGCCGAATACTTTAAAATTTTCTGTTATCAAAGCATCAAAATATTGAATCGCTTTGCTTTTTCTGATTCTATATCACATGTTGCAATAATTACTGAATTCATTTTCCTCTATTGCAATACTTACTAGTTTATTGCCGAATACTTTAAAATTTTCTATTATCAAAGCATCAAAATAATGAATCGATTTGCTTTTTCTGATTCTATATCACATGTTGCAATAATTACTGAATTCATTTTTCTCTATTGCAATACTTACTAGTTTATTGCCGAATACTTTAAAATTTTCTATTATCAAAGCATCAAAATAATGAATCGATTTGCTTTTTCTGATTCTATATCACATGTTGCAATAATTACTGAATTCATTTTCCTCTATTGCAATACTTACTAGTTTATTGCCGAATACTTTAAAATTTTCTGTTATGAAAGCATCAAAATATTGAATCGATTTGCTTTTTCTGATTCTATATCAAATGTTGCAATAATTACTAAATTCATTTTTCTCTATTGCAATACTCACTAGTTTATTGCCAAATACTTTAAAATTTTCTGTTATGAAAACATCAAAATATTGAATCGATTTGCTTTTTCTTATTCTATATCACATGTTGAAATAATTACTGTATTCATTTTTCGCTATTGCAATACTTACTAGATTATTGCTTAATTTTTTTTTTAAATTTTCTGTTATCAAAGCATCAAAATAATGAATCGATTTGCTTTTTCTGATTCTCCATCATATGTTGCAATAATTACTGAATTCATTTGCAATACTTACTAGTTTATTGCCGAATACTTTAAAATTTTCTGTTATGAAAGCATCAAAATATTGAATCGATTTGCTTTTTCTGATTCTATATCAAATGTTGCAATAATTACTAAATTCATTTTTCTCTATTGCAATACTCACTAGTTTATTGCCAAATACTTTAAAATTTTCTGTTATGAAAACATCAAAATATTGAATCGATTTGCTTTTTCTGATTCTATATCACATGTTGCAATAATTACTGAATTCATTTTCCTCTATTGCAATACTTACTAGTTTATTGCCGAATACTTTAAAATTTTCTATTATCAAAGCATCAAAATAATGAATCGATTTGCTTTTTCTGATTCTATATCACATGTTGCAATAATTACTGAATTCATTTTCCTCTATTGCAATACTTACTAGTTTATTGCCGAATACTTTAAAATTTTCTGTTATGAAAGCATCAAAATAATGAATCGATTTGCTTTTTCTGATTCTCCATCATATGTTGCAATAATTACTGAATTCATTTTTGCAATACTTACTAGTTTATTGCCGAATACTTTAAAATTTTCTGTTATGAAAGCATCAAAATATTGAATCGATTTGCTTTTTCTGATTCTATATTACATGTTGCAATAATTACTGAATTCATTTTCCTCTATTGCAATACTTACTAGTTTATTGCCGAATACTTTAAAATTTTCTGTTATGAAAGCATCAAAATATTGAATCGATTTGCTTTTTCTGATTCTATATCACATGTTGCAATAATTACTGAATTCATTTTCCTCTATTGCAATACTTACTAGTTTATTGCCGAATACTTTAAAATTTTCTGTTATGAAAGCATCAAAATATTGAATCGATTTGCTTTTTCTGATTCTATATCACATGTTGAAATAATTACTGTATTCATTTTTCTCTATTGCAATACTTACTAGTTTATTGCCGAATACTTTAAAATTTTCTGTTATGAAAGCATCAAAATATTGAATCGATTTGCTTTTTCTGATTCTATATCACATGTTGAAATAATTACTGTATTCATTTTTCTCTATTGCATTACTTACTAGTTTATTGCCGAATACTTTAAAATTTTCTGTTATGAAAGCATCAAAATATTGAATCGATTTGCTTTTTCTGATTCTATATCACATGTTGCAAGAATTACTGAATTCATTTTTCTCTATTGCAATACTCACTAGTTTATTGCCGAATACTTTAAAATTTTCTGTTATGAAAGCATCAAAATATTGAATCGATTTGCTTTTTCTGATTCTATATCACTAGTTTATTGCCGAATACTTTAAAATTTTCTGTTATGAAAGCATAAAAATATTGAATCGATTTGCTTTTTCTGATTCTATATCACATGTTGCAATAATTACTGAATTCATTTTTCTCTATTGCAATACTCACTAGTTTATTGCCGAATACTTTAAAATTTTCTGTTATGAAAGCATCAAAATATTGAATCGATTTGCTTTTTCTGATTCTCTATCATATGTTGCAATAATTACTGAATTCATTTTTCTCTATTGCAATACTTACTAGTTTATTGCCGAATACTTTAAAATTTTCTGTTATGAAAGCATCAAAATATTGAATCGATTTGCTTTTTCTGATTCTATATCACATGTTGCAATAATTACTGAATTCATTTTCCTCTATTGCAATACTTACTAGTTTATTGCCGAATACTTTAAAATTTTCTGTTATGAAAGCATCAGAATATTGAATCGATTTGCTTTTTCTGATTCTATATCACATGTTGAAATAATTACTGTATTCATTTTTCTCTATTGCATTACTTACTAGTTTATTGCCGAATACTTTAAAATTTTCTGTTATGAAAGCATCAAAATATTGAATCGATTTGCTTTTTCTGATTCTATATCACATGTTGCAAGAATTACTGAATTCATTTTTCTCTATTGCAATACTCACTAGTTTATTGCCGAATACTTTAAAATTTTCTGTTATGAAAGCATCAAAATATTGAATCGATTTGCTTTTTCTGATTCTATATCACTAGTTTATTGCCGAATACTTTAAAATTTTCTGTTATGAAAGCATCAAAATATTGAATCGATTTGCTTTTTCTGATTCTATATCACATGTTGCAATAATTACTGAATTCATTTTTCTCTATTGCAATACTCACTAGTTTATTGCCGAATACTTTAAAATTTTCTGTTATGAAAGCATCAAAATATTGAATCGATTTGCTTTTTCTGATTCTCTATCATATGTTGCAATAATTACTGAATTCATTTTTCTCTATTGCAATACTTACTAGTTTATTGCCGAATACTTTAAAATTTTCTGTTATCAAAGCATCAAATATTGAATCGCTTTGCTTTTTCTGATTCTCCATCACATGTTGAAATAATTACTGAATTCATTTTTCTCTATTGCAATACGTACTAGATTATTGCTGAATTTTTTTTTAATTTTCTATTATCAAAGCATCAAAATAATGAATCGATTTGCTTTTTCTGATTCTATATCACATGTTGCAATAATTACTGAATTCATTTTCCTCTATTGCAATATTTACTAGTTTATTGCCGAATACTTTAAAATTTTCTGTTATGAAAGCATCAAAATATTGAATCGATTTGCTTTTTCTGATTCTCTATCATATGTTGCAATAATTACTGAATTCATTTTTCTCTATTGCAATACTTACTAGTTTATTGCCGAATACTTTAAAATTTTCTGTTATGAAAGCATCAAAATATTGAATCGATCTGCTTTTTCTGATTCTCCGTCACATGTTGCAATAATTACTGAATTCGTTTTTCTCTATTGCAATACTTACTAGTTTTTGCCGAATACTTTAAAATTTTCTGTTATCAAAGCATCAAAATATTGAGTCGATTAGCTTTTTCTGATTCTTCATCATATGCTGCAATAATTACTGAATTAATTTTTCTCTATTGCAATACTTACTAGTTTATTGCCGAATATTTTAAAATTTTCTGTTATCAAAGCATCAAAATATTGAATCGCTTTGCTTTTTCTGATTCTCCATCACATGTTGAAATAATTACTGAATTCATTTTTCTCTATTGCAATACGTACTAGATTATTGCTGAATTTTTTTTTAATTTTCTATTATCAAAGCATCAAAATAATGAATCGATTTGCTTTTTCTGATTGTTAATGCCAGATCCCATTAACAAGAATTGCTCCTCCCGCACCACACAATGTTATGTTGTTAACAGCATTCTGTTAATAACATCACCCAGTTCTCCTACCGGTTCGCGGTACTTAGCGCCCGCTGAGTACTTCGTCTCGCGCCTCACTTGCCTCACTTGCCTCTCCTGGTACTGACGAGACATATGTACATCTTATTACTAATGCTATACGAGCAACACAGCTTTAATCTTAGAAATAAAGACGAGGAAATTACAACCCGGTCTTTTTGCTTATCGGCGACGCCACCACTCCAACATTTGGTCCTTCGAGCCGGAGCTTCGTCCACCTTCACACCAGCATTCCATCGGCCGTCGAGATAAGTGCCCCATTCTTGTCTAGAGTGGTACATACATATATATATGCATAAATACACTGGCACCTCTCATCCGCCTTCCCTTGCATATACATATATATGTACTAGTCTAGCAATATTTCGACTACATGCCTATATGTATATATTCTTATATATATATAGATATGTATTAAGCTGTGTTTAAATCCGATTAATATTTATTAACACGAGAAGAACAATATCCTTTGTTGATCGTTTAATAAATTTATTTACATATGTATTCTGCCTTTTCACACATCCGCACATACTCATATTTATAACTAGTCGCCGGCTGCAGAGTGACATATATACATACATATATATGTACATGCGCCTCGCTTAACTATTAAATAAATCACAATATCCTTTGCTATTTTTAATAGTTTTATTTTGCAATTTAATAATTAATCCTCCAAGCATAATTATTTCTACTTGTTTTATTTAACTATTTGCTAATTGTGTGTCCGCTTTCTTCTGTTTGTACGAACATACGCTCATACATACATACACATCCATGTATGCACATATGACAACATATGGCGTACAAATAGCCAAGCATCACAATTAACATATATGTAAATTCACGATTGCAACTTCCACATACATATACACGACACATTTACAAAATAATAAACTTAAATTGTTAAATTGGTTGTTTTGTTTTGTGTCCAAGCAGCTGAGATCGTCACTAGTATCGATAACATTTTCAATAACTATCACCGGCCGCCACAATTTCTGACGATAGTTGTGTCACGATCAGTATTTATCGTATTTCAAAGAGCCATTGTAAAGCAAAATATAAAGCCACCCTTTTAATTATTAAATTTATCCTAATTAAATAAATATTCTTCTTCTTTGTTTTCGCTTTACTTGCTTAACAAGGCAATAATTCTTTTCCAATTTGCTCTACGTTCAGTTGACAACTTTCTTGCTCTTGTCAACTGAATTACTTTGCTCTTTGAGTGAATTTCTGTCTCCATATCAGAAATTTCCAGCAGCTAACTTCTAGTTAGCATCCATGTCTGATCGTTCGGGTCGAGCGCAACTTAGTGTACCAGCTTCGCGTCTGATCAAGCGCAGTGCCTCTGCATCACCCATTCCGTCCGGGAAACCGCAGACAAGCAGCACTTTCAAGCGTAGTCCGGTCGTCACCCGATCCAGTATAAAGCCCGCCAGTCCGTCTAAAATGTCGTTGTCTAACTTCATCTCGGCTGCGGATAGGCTCATCAAGTTTGAGTCGCGCATTGACGGTCCCGGAGACTCTAATGCCACCCAGGCGGCTCAGCTCCGGGCCTTCGAGATCCGTCGAGATCGGGTCAAGGCATTGTGGGATGATGCTGAGCAGCAATATAAGGTCTGTGCCAGAGCATTGAGCCAAGGGGCAAGCAGTGGCGAAGTTGAAGCCACGGAGGCCAAATTCGACAACTGCTACACAGTCTACGAGCGGTGTACAACCCATCTGGGTGTACAGATCGACGCACTTTCCGCATCGAGTACACCGCCCGCTCCTATGTCCGCTCCTTTCGCCACGTCTGAAGGCTGTCGCCTTCCACCCGTTGACATGGAAGTGTTCCACGGCGACTACTTGCGCTGGCCAACATTCCGCGATCTTTTTACTGCGATCTACATAAACAATCCGTGTTTAACTCCGGTGGAAAAGCTATTCCACCTTAATTCAAAAACAGCAGGCGATGCAAACGCACTAGTCGCAGAGTATCCTCTCACAAACGACGGCTTTGCATCGGCTTGGGTCTCTTTGTGTGATCGGTTTGAGAATAAGCGGCTGTTAGTCAACAGCCAGCTTAAAACTCTTTTAAACCTTTCCAAGATCACCAAGGAGTCAGGCTCGGCTCTCAGAGAGTTGCATAGCACTATGCACAGATGTGTCACGGCAATCGAGCATGCTCAGATATCCACTGAAAGTTGGGATTGCATTCTTGTGTTCCTGTGCACTTCAAATTTGCCGGAACAAACTCGATCTCTCTGGGAGCATTCATTGAAACGAAAAACAGAAATCCCAGCCTGGCAGGACGTCAGTCACTTCCTTAGCGAGCGCGCTCGTGCTCTTGAAGCTATGGAAGGTGACCGTTCTGTTCCAAAAGTTCCGAACTCAATTCCGAGATCTGCGAACCCTGCCCTTCCCGAACGACTGAACTCGTTCAGAACGCAAGTGGACACAATCGGCACAAGGTGCGATCTGTGTTCAAGAGAGAATCATCCAATCCGATTCTGCCATCAGTTTCTCCAACTATCCATTCATGAACGAGAAACATACATAAAATCGAAGAAGCTTTGTCTAAACTGTTTCGCTAAAGGTCACCAGTTACGAGAGTGTACCAGTACTCACAACTGTTTCACGTGCAATGGTCGACATAACACCCTACTCCATAGGGACAATACTCTTCGGACCGCTGCTGCCTCCGCAACAGCTATAGCTCCGACTCGTACTCCAGTTATGTCCAACGTCCAAACGTATCTGGCTGCCAACACACGAGGTGTCCTCCTCGGCACGGCGGTGATTAATATATGCCATTTCGGCGCAACTTATCCCGCCCGTGCTTTTAGTCGACTCAGGGTCCGAAGCGACTTTCATTTCTGAGCGACTGTTCCGAAAAATCAAGTTGCCATTCAAGTCCGTGCATACTCAGGTCTCCGGCCTGAATCAAGCAGTGACAGCTGAGGCACACAAGGTATGCAACTTTGATATTGGCTCTCCGTTGAAGCCGAGAATGCGAATCAAGGCTTCTGCTCTCGTCGTTGCAAATCTGGCTGGTAACATCCCTTCGTCCCCAGTTCCGCAACTCTTGTTAAACAAACTTCCGAAAATTCAGCTAGCTGACCCCGAGTTCTACAAGAGTGCGGAAATTGATGTCCTGATAGGCGCGGATATCCTTCCGACTATCATTCAGGGAGGTTATCACCCTAATATTTGTGGGCCTCTTATAGGTCTGGAGACTGTTTTCGGTTGGGTACTGACAGGCCCACTGTCACAGATGATACCAGGAACGGTCTCCTCCTTCACAACTCAGGTTTCCGTTTCGGAAGAGGCGAAACTTGAGTCTCCGCCAACCGTATCATCTGACGAAGCTCTTCCATTCCGAGCTCCAAACAGCACCACTCCGAAAGTGAGGGTCGGTTTCAAGGCTCTTCGTCCAGCACTGAATGATATTCTTCATTCAGGCCCATCATTTCAACCCGATCCTCGTCCTCCTTGTGCTGTCAAACTAACCTCCATGTTGTGTCCTAACGAGCAAGTAATTCTACCTCCAACTCATTCGATCTTCCAGATAAAGACGCCGTCATCAGAAAGCAGCAAGCCACGCGGTACCAATTCCTTCCAGTGCCGCGTGTGCCCAGGAGCCCACGGTCTCCGGGATTGCCAGCGTTTTCTGGGCCTTTCAGGGGAGAAGCGGATGCGTGCGGTACTTACACATAAGTACTGTACGAACTGCTTGGCTCACGAGCACTCCGGGCAATCCTGCCGAAGCAAGGGACGTTGCAAAACGTGTGGCCAGAATCACCACACGCTCCTGCATCTCCAGGGATCAGCACGTCTCTCCGCCTCGACTCCTAAACAGGCGGTCACAGCTCCGCTGACGACCTTGATCCGCACAGCAAGAGGTCTCCAGCTTGGACACGACGTCTTAATTTGCAATCCTTGCAAGGGGGGGGAGTATGTTAATGCCAGATCCCATTAACAAGAATTGCTCCTCCCGCACCACACAATGTTATGTTGTTAACAGCATTCTGTTAATAACATCACCCAGTTCTCCTACCGGTTCGCGGTACTTAGCGCCCGCTGAGTACTTCGTCTCGCGCCTCACTTGCCTCACTTGCCTCTCCTGGTACTGACGAGACATATGTACATCTTATTACTAATGCTATACGAGCAACACAGCTTTAATCTTAGAAATAAAGACGAGGAAATTACAACCCGGTCTTTTTGCTTATCGGCGACGCCACCACTCCAACACTGATTCTATATCACATGTTGCAATAATTACTGAATTCATTTTTCTCTATTGCAATACTCACTAGTTTATTGCCGAATACTTTAAAATTTTCTGTTATGAAAGCATCAAAATATTGAATCGATTTGCTTTTTCTGATTCTCTATCATATGTTGCAATAATTACTGAATTCATTTTTCTCTATTGCAATACTTACTAGTTTATTGCCGAATACTTTAAAATTTTCTGTTATCAAAGCATCAAATATTGAATCGCTTTGCTTTTTCTGATTCTCCATCACATGTTGAAATAATTACTGAATTCATTTTTCTCTATTGCAATACGTACTAGATTATTGCTTAATTTTTTTTTAAATTTTCTATTATCAAAGCATCAAAATAATGAATCGATTTGCTTTTTCTGATTCTCCATCATATGTTGCAATAATTACTGAATTCATTTTGCAATACTTACTAGTTTATTGCCGAATACTTTAAAATTTTCTGTTATGAAAGCATCAAAATATTGAATCGATTTGCTTTTTCTGATTCTCTATCATATGTTGCAATAATTACTGAATTCATTTTGCAATACTTACTAGTTTATTGCCGAATACTTTAAAATTTTCTGTTATCAAAGCATCAAATATTGAATCGCTTTGCTTTTTCTGATTCTCCATCACATGTTGAAATAATTACTGAATTCATTTTCCTCTATTGCAATACTTACTAGTTTATTGCCGAATACTTTAAAATTTTCTGTTATGAAAGCATCAAAATATTGAATCGATTTACTTTTTCTGATTCTATATCACATGTTGCAATAATTACTGAATTCATTTTCCTCTATTGCAATACTTACTAGTTTATTGCCGAATACTTTAAAATTTTCTGTTATGAAAGCATCAAAATATTGAATCGATTTACTTTTTCTGATTCTATATCACATGTTGCAATAATTACTGAATTCATTTTTCTCTATTGCAATACTCACTAGTTTATTGCCGAATACTTTAAAATTTTCTGTTATGAAAGCATCAAAATATTGAATCGATTTGCTTTTTCTGATTCTATATCACTAGTTTATTGCCGAATACTTTAAAATTTTCTGTTATGAAAGCATCAAAATATTGAATCCATCTGCTTTTTCTGATTCTCCGTCACATGTTGCAATAATTACTGAATGCATTTTCCTCTATTGCAATACTTACTAGTTTATTGCCGAATACTTTAAAATTTTTTATTATCAAAGCATCAAAATAATGAATCGATTTGCTTTTTCTGATTCTATATCACATGTTGCAATAATTACTGAATTCATTTTTCTCTATTGCAATATTTACTAGTTTATTGCCGAATACTTTAAAATTTTCTGTTATGAAAGCATCAAAATATTGAATCGATCTGCTTTTTCTGATTCTCCGTCACATGTTGCAATAATTACTGAATTCGTTTTTCTCTATTGCAATACTTACTAGTTTATTGCCGAATACTTTAAAATTTTCTGTTATGAAAGCATCAAAATATTGAGTCGATTAGCTTTTTCTGATTCTTCATCACATGTTGAATTACTGAATTCTGAATTCATTTTTCTCTATTGCAATACGTACTACTTTATTGCTGAACAATTAAAAATTTTCCTTTATCAAAGCATCAAAATATTGAATCGATTTGCTTTTTCTGTTTCTCCGTCACATGTTGCAATAATTACTGAATTCATTTTCCTCTATTGCAATACTTACTAGTTTATTGCCGAATACTTTAAAATTTTTTATTATCAAAGCATCAAAATAATGAATCGATTTGCTTTTTCTGATTCTATATCACATGTTGCAATAATTACTGAATTCATTTTTCTCTATTGCAATATTTACTAGTTTATTGCCGAATACTTTAAAATTTTCTGTTATGAAAGCATCAAAATATTGAATCGATCTGCTTTTTCTGATTCTCCGTCACATGTTGCAATAATTACTGAATTCGTTTTTCTCTATTGCAATACTTACTAGTTTTTGCCGAATACTTTAAAATTTTCTGTTATCAAAGCATCAAAATATTGAGTCGATTAGCTTTTTCTGATTCTTCATCATATGCTGCAATAATTACTGAATTAATTTTTCTCTATTGCAATACTTACTAATTTATTGCCGAATATTTTAAAATTTTCTGTTATCAAAGCATCAAAATATTGAATCGCTTTGCTTTTTCTGATTCTCCATCACATGTTGAAATAATTACTGAATTCATTTTTCTCTATTGCAATACGTACTACTTTATTGCTGAACAATTAAAAATTTTCCTTTATCAAAGCATCAAAATATTGAATCGATTTGCTTTTTCTGTTTCTCCATCACATGTTGCAATAATTACTGAATTCATTTTCCTTTATTCCAATAATTACTAGTTTATTGTCGAATACTTAAAAATTTTCTGTTATGAAAGCATCAAAATATTGAATCGATTTGCTTTTTCTGATTCTATATCACATGTTGCAATAATTACTGAATTCATTTTTCTCTATTGCAATACTTACTAGTTTATTGCCGAATACTTTAAATTTTTCTGTTATGAAAGCATCAAAATATTGAATCGATTTGCTTTTTCTGATTCTATATCACATGTTGCAATAATTACTGAATTCGTTTTTCTTTATTGCAATACTTACTAGTTTATTGCCGAATACTTTAAAATTTTCTGTTATGAAAGCATCAAAATATTGAATCGATTTGCTTTTTCTTATTCTATATCACATGTTGAAATAATTACTCTATTCATTTTTCGCTATTGCAATACTTACTAGATTATTGCTTAATTTTTTTTTAAATTTTCTATTATCAAAGCATCAAAATAATGAATCGATTTGCTTTTTCTGATTCTCCATCACATGTTGCAATAATTACTGAATTCATTTTGCAATACTTACTAGTTTATTGCCGAATACTTTAAAATTTTCTGTTATGAAAGCATCAAAATATTGAATCGATTTGCTTTTTCTGATTCTATATCACATGTTGCAATAATTACTGAATTCATTTTGCAATACTTACTAGTTTATTGCCGAATACTTTAAAATTTTCTGTTATCAAAGCATCAAAATATTGATGCTTTTTCTGATTCTCCATCATATGCTGCAATAATTACTGAATTAATTTTTCTCTATTGCAATACTTACTAGTTTATTGCCGAATATTTTAAAATTTTCTGTTATCAAAGCATCAAATATTGAATCGCTTTGCTTTTTCTGATTCTCCATCACATGTTGAAATAATTACTGAATTTATTTTTCTCTATTGCAATACGTACTACTTTATTGCTGAACAATTAAAAATTTTCCTTTATCAAAGCATCAAAATATTGAATCGATTTGCTTTTTCTGTTTCTCCATCACATGTTGCAATAATTACTGAATTCATTTTGCAATACTTACTAGTTTATTGCCGAATACTTTAAAATTTTCTGTTATGAAAGCATTAAAATATTGAATCGATTTGCTTTTTCTGTTTCTCCATCACATGTTGCAATAATTCTGAATTCATTTTCCTCTATTGCAATACTTACTACATGTTGCAATAATTACTGAATTCATTTTTCTCTATTGCAATACTTACTAGTTTATTGCCGAATACTTTAAAATTTTCTGTTATGAAAGCATCAAAATATTGAATCGATCTGCTTTTTCTGATTCTCCGTCACATGTTGCAATAATTACTGAATTCGTTTTTCTCTATTGCAATACTTACTAGTTTTTGCCGAATACTTTAAAATTTTCTGTTATCAAAGCATCAAAATATTGAGTCGATTAGCTTTTTCTGATTCTTCATCATATGCTGCAATAATTACTGAATTAATTTTTCTCTATTGCAATACTTACTAGTTTATTGCCGAATATTTTAAAATTTTCTGTTATCAAAGCATCAAAATATTGAATCGCTTTGCTTTTTCTGATTCTCCATCACATGTTGAAATAATTACTGAATTCATTTTTCTCTATTGCAATACGTACTACTTTTATTGCTGAACAATTAAAAATTTTCTTTTATCAAAGCATCAAAATATTGAATCGATTTGCTTTTTCTGTTTCTCCATCACATGTTGCAATAATTACTGAATTCATTTTCCTCTATTCCAATAATTACTAGTTTATCGCCGAATACTTTAAAATTTTCTGTTATGAAAGCATACAAATATTGAATCGATTTGCTTTTTCTGATTCTCCGTCACATGTTGCAATAATTACTGAATTCGTATTTCTCTATTGCAATACTTACTAGTTTATTGCCGAATACTTTAAAATTTTCTGTTATGAAAGCATCAAAATATTGAATCGATTTGCTTTTTTCTGATTCTCCATCACATGTTGCAATAATTACTGAATTCATTTTGCAATACTTACTAGTTTATTGCCGAATACTTTAAAATTTTCTGTTATGAAAGCATCAAAATATTGAATCGATTTGCTTTTTCTGATTCTATATCACATGTTGCAATAATTACTGAATTAATTTTTCTCTATTGCAATACTTACTAGTTTATTGCCGAATATTTTAAAATTTTCTGTTATCAAAGCATCAAATATTGAATCGCTTTGCTTTTTCTGATTCTCCATCACATGTTGAAATAATTACTGAATTCATTTTTCTCTATTGCAATACGTACTACTTTATTGCTGAACAATTAAAAATTTTCCTTTATCAAAGCATCAAAATATTGAATCGATTTGCTTTTTCTGTTTCTCCATCACATGTTGCAATAATTACTGAATTCATTTTTCTCTATTGCAATACTTACTAGTTTATTGGCGAATACTTTAAAATTTTCTGTTATGAAAGCATCAAAATATTGAATCGATTTGCTTTTACTGATTCTATATCACATGTTGCAATAATTACTGAATTCATTTTCCTCTATTGCAATACTTACTACATGTTGCAATAATTACTGAATTCATTTTTCTCTATTGCAATATTTACTAGTTTATTGCCGAATACTTTAAAATTTTCTGTTATGAAAGCATCAAAATATTGAATCGATTTGCTTTTACTGATTCTATATCACATGTTGCAATAATTACTGAATTCATTTTCCTCTATTGCAATACTTACTAGTTTATTGCCGAATACTTTAAAATTTTCTGTTATGAAAGCATCAGAATATTGAATCGATTTGCTTTTTCTGATTCTATATCACATGTTGAAATAATTGCTGTATTCATTTTTCTCTATTGCAATACTTACTAGTTTATTGCTTAATTTTTTTAAAATATTTTCTATTATCAAAGCATCAAAATAATGAATCGATTTGCTTTTTCTGATTCTATAGCACATGTTGCAATAATTACTGAATTCATTTTCCTCTATTGCAATACTTACTAGTTTATTGCCGAATACTTTAAAATTTTCTGTTATGAAAGCATCAAAATATTGAATCGATTTGCTTTTTCTAATTCTCCATCACATGTTGCAATAATTACTGAATTCATTTTTCTCTATTGCAATACTTACTAGTTTATTGCCGAATACTTTAAAATTTTCTATTATCAAAGCATCAAAATATTGAATCGATTTGCTTTTTCTGATTCTATATCACATGTTGCAATAATTACTGAATTCATTTTCCTCTATTGCAATACTTACTATTTTATTGCCGAATACGTTAAAATTTTCTGTTATGAAAGCATCAAAATATTGAATCGATTTGCTTTTTCTGATTCTATATCACATGTTGAAATAATTAATGTATTCATTTTTCTCTATTGTAATACTTACTAGTTTATTGCCGAATACTTTAAAATTTTCTATTATCAACGCATCAAAATAATGAATCGATTTGCTTTTTCTGATTCTATATCACATGTTGCAATAATTACTGAATTCATTTTCCTCTATTGCAATACTTACTATTTTATTGCCGAATACGTTAAAATTTTCTGTTATGAAAGCATCAGAATATTGAATCGATTTGCTTTTTCTCATTCTATATCACATGTTGCAACAATAACTGAATTCATTTTTCTCTATTGCAATACTTACTAGTTTATTGCCGAATACTTTAAAATTTTCTGTTATGAAAGCATCAGAATATTGAATCGATTAGCTTTTTCTGATTCTCCATCACATGTTGAAATAATTACTGAATTCATTTTTCTCTATTGCAATACGTACTACTTTATTGCTGAAAAATTAAAAATTTTCCTTTATCAAAGCATCAAAATATTGAATCGATTTGCTTTTTCTGATTCTATATCACATGTTGCAATAATTACTGAATTCATTTTGCAATACTTACTAGTTTATTGCCGAATACTTTAAAATTTTCTGTTATCAAAGCATCAAAATATTGAGTCGATTAGCTTTTTCTGATTCTCCATCATATGCTGCAATAATTACTGAATTAATTTTTCTCTATTGCAATACTTACTAGTTTATTGCCGAATATTTTAAAATTTTCTGTTATCAAAGCATCAAATATTGAATCGCTTTGCTTTTTCTGATTCTCCATCACATGTTGAAATAATTACTGAATTCATTTTTCTCTATTGCAATACGTACTACTTTATTGCTGAACAATTAAAAATTTTCCTTTATCAAAGCATCAAAATATTGAATCGATTTGCTTTTTCTGTTTCTCCATCACATGTTGCAATAATTACTGAATTCATTTTGCAATACTTACTAGTTTATTGCCGAATACTTTAAAATTTTCTGTTATGAAAGCATCAAAATATTGAATCGATTTGCTTTTTCTGATTCTATATCACATGTTGCAATAATTACTGAATTCATTTTCCTCTATTGCAATACTTACTAGTTTATTGCCGAATACTTTAAAATTTTCTGTTATGAAAGCATCAGAATATTGAATCGATTTGCTTTTTCTGATTCTATATCACATGTTGAAATAATTACTGAATTCATTTTTCTCTATTGCAATACTCACTAGTCTATTGCTTAATTTTTTTAAAATTTTCTATTATCAAAGCATCAAAATAATGAATCGATTTGCTTTTTCTGATTCTATAGCACATGTTGCAATAATTTATTTATTTATTTATTTATTTTCTTAAAGCTATTGACAAAAATGAGAGTCAATTTTAATTTAAAAAAGCCTATACAAAGTACACGATATAATTTCAATAGTAACACCAACCCGATGGGGGTATTTTATTTGCCAGTCCGGCCGGCTATGCCCACGTCTCACAGCCAAATATGGTCAGTGATACTATTGAAGCTATGAAAAGAAAGTGTTAGTAAGAAAACTTAAAAAAATAAAATATTAAAATGTAGGTTATTAAACAATATTTAGCATACTTAAAATAATTCTTAAAATAATAATAAAAAATAAAAAAATAATAATAATATTAAAAAAAAATAAAATAAAATAAATAAATAAATAAAAGGAGTTAAAAAAAAAACAATAATAAAAAAAGAATAAAATAAGAAGAGGTAAAGTATAGAAAAAGAAAAAGGCCGGTAATAAGAGAAGTTGCAAGAAAAGTTAATAAAAAGAATAAGAAATAATAAAAAGAAAAGAGTAATGGAAGAGCCAAAAATAGAGTATAAGAATAGAATTGAGAAATCACTAACACAACATTAGCAGCAAAAGCGTATGCCAATGCTTATGCCTGGGCATTGTGAGTGATTTCCCTAAGATAAGCTGATAGTACACTTTTTATTTTAGGAGGAGAGAGCTCTAAGGAAAAAACGTGATAATATTTATTAAAATTAACACAAAGAACATGAAACGCACTGTGCAAAGAATAATCCCTAGTGCACACAGGTAAATGAAGCGGACGATAGTGTCTAGTTGCTCGGGACGGAACCAAAAAATTTAGACGACCCAACAAAGAGGACGAATCAATATCACCACTAATCAATTTATGCAGAAAAACAATTCCTAAAATTGTTCTGCGATTGGTTAGCGATGGAAGATCAATTAGCTGGAGCCTACTATGATAAGACGGTAATCGTAAATTACTGTCCCATCTAAGGTCTCTTAAGGCAAAGAGAAGAAACTGTTTTTGGACCGATTCGATACGATCCTGATACAGTTTATGTTGCGGAGACCATACGACAGAACAATACTCTAGGATAGGACGCACAAGCGAAGTAAATAAGCGCTTGGTAATAAAAGGATCTTTAAATTCCTTAGACCAACGTTTAATAAAGCCAAGCGCACTTTTGGCTTCATTAATTATGGTAGAAATATGAAGATTAAAGTTAAGTTTACAGTCAAAGAATACACCAAGATCTTTGACTGTAAAGATGCGTCGTAAGGAATTATTGCTAATTTTATAATCAACAATTAGAGGAACGGTACGACTGAAGGTCATTGTCATACACTTTGAGCAATTTAGGTCAAGCTGGTTTGCCACACACCAAAGTTGAAATGCATTTAGGTCATCTTGAAGGTGAAGATGTCCATTTGCCCTGGAGTATGGAAGGCAAAGTTTTACATCATCAGCATACATAAATATAGTGGAATACGAGATACAACTAGGAAGGTCATTTATAAAAAGGGAAAAGAGCAATGGGCCCAAATGGCTACCCTGAGGTACACCAGACGAAACAAAGATAAGTTTAGACATAGCTGTTCTCAGCAAGACTCTTTGGGTTCTACCCGTTAAATAGGATGAAATCCAAGAGACAAGACTGGGTGAAAATCCTAAGCGTTCAAGCTTAAGAATTAGTATGTAATGATGTACTGAGTCAAATGCTTTACTGAAGTCCGTAACATCGGTTTGCATTTTTTTGGAAAAGCTGTCATTAACAAGCGACGTGAACTCAAGTAAATTAGAGGACGTAGATCGATTTTGAACAAAACCATGTTGAGATGGTTGAATAATCGATTTGCAAAAATGCTGCAAGGCCGATGTTATGATTTTCTCAAATAACTTCGGAATAGCAGATAATTTCGCGATGCCTCTATAATTGGAAATATCAGATCTTCCACCTTTTTTATATAAGGGAATGATGAAAGATTCTTTCCAAATTGAAGGGAACACAGAAGTATCCAAGGACAAGTTAAACAATTTTAGTAATTGTGACTGAAGAGAAACACTGCACTCTTTAATCACACAACTAGGAATATTATCAGCACCAGGAGAGAAAGATGATTTCAATGTCTTAATGGCTGCAGCCAGAGAGGATGCAGTAACTTTGGGAGTATTTATAGATCCATATTCAGGAAGAGAATAAGGATATGAGTTGCTGTAGAGATCAGCAGAAGAATAAGTGGATTCATTTTCCTGAATTCATTTTCCTCTATTGCAATACTTACTAGTTTATTGCCGAATACTTTAAAATTTTCTATTATCAAAGCATCAAAATAATGAATCGATTTGCTTTTTCTGATTCTATATCACATGTTGCAATAATTACTGAATTCATTTTCCTCTATTGCAATACTTACTATTTTATTGCCGAATACGTTAAAATTTTCTGTTATGAAAGCATCAAAATATTGAATCGATTTGCTTTTTCTGATTCTATATCACATGTTGAAATAATTAATGTATTCATTTTTCTCTATTGCAATACTTACTAGTTTATTGCCGAACACTTTAAAATTTTCTGTTATGAAAGCATCAAAATATTGAATCGATTTGCTTTTTCTGATTCTATATCACTGTTGCAATAATTACTGAATTCATTTTCCTCTATTGCAATACTTACTATTTTATTGCCGAATACGTTAAAATTTTCTGTTATGAAAGCATCAAAATATTGAATCGATCTGCTTTTTCTGTTTCTCCATCACATGTTGCAATAATTACTGAATTCATTTTTCTCTATTGTAATACTTACTAGTTTATTGCCGAATACTTTAAAATTTTCTATTATCAAAGCATCAAAATAATGAATCGATTTGCTTTTTCTGATTCTATATCACATGTTGCAATAATTACTGAATTCATTTTCCTCTATTGCAATACTTACTATTTTATTGCCGAATACGTTAAAATTTTCTGTTATGAAAGCATCAAAATATTGAATCGATTTGCTTTTTCTAATTCTCCATCACATGTTGCAATAATAACTGAATTCATTTTTCTCTATTGCAATACTTACTAGATTATTGCTTAATTTTTTTTTAAATTTTCTATTATCAAAGCATCAAAATAATGAATCGATTTGCTTTTTCTGATTCTCCATCACATGTTGCAATAATTACTGAATTCATTTTGCAATACTTACTAGTTTATTGCCGAATACTTTAAAATTTTCTGTTATGAAAGCATCAAAATATTGAATCGATTTGCTTTTTCTGATTCTCCATCACATGTTGAAATAATTACTGAATTCATTTTTCTCTATTGCAATACGTACTACTTTATTGCTGAACAATTAAAAATTTTCCTTTATCAAAGCATCAAAATATTGAATCGATTTGCTTTTTCTGTTTCTCCATCACATGTTGCAATAATTACTGAATTCATTTTGCAATACT
Source organism: Drosophila mojavensis (assembly GCF_018153725.1). NCBI lineage: Eukaryota > Metazoa > Arthropoda > Insecta > Diptera > Drosophilidae > Drosophila > Drosophila mojavensis. The sequence continues at coordinate 182,565 of NW_025318894.1, read as the reverse complement.
TACTAGTTTATTGCCGAATACTTTAAAATTTTCTGTTATGAAAGCATTAAAATATTGAATCGATTTGCTTTTTCTGTTTCTCCATCACATGTTGCAATAATTACTGAATTCATTTTCCTCTATTGCAATACTTACTACATGTTGCAATAATTACTGAATTCATTTTTCTCTATTGCAATACTTACTAGTTTATTGCCGAATACTTTAAAATTTTCTGTTATGAAAGCATCAAAATATTGAATCGATCTGCTTTTTCTGATTCTCCGTCACATGTTGCAATAATTACTGAATTCGTTTTTCTCTATTGCAATACTTACTAGTTTATTGCCGAATACTTTAAAATTTTCTGTTATCAAAGCATCAAAATATTGAGTCGATTAGCTTTTTCTGATTCTTCATCATATGCTGCAATAATTACTGAATTAATTTTTCTCTATTGCAATACTTACTAGTTTATTGCCGAATATTTTAAAATTTTCTGTTATCAAAGCATCAAAATATTGAATCGCTTTGCTTTTTCTGATTCTCCATCACATGTTGAAATAATTACTGAATTCATTTTTCTCTATTGCAATACGTACTACTTTATTGCTGAACAATTAAAAATTTTCCTTTATCAAAGCATCAAAATATTGAGTCGATTAGCTTTTTCTGATTCTTCATCATATGCTGCAATAATTACTGAATTAATTTTTCTCTATTGCAATACTTACTAGTTTATTGCCGAATACTTTAAAATTTTCTGTTATGAAAGCATAAAAATATTGAATCGATTTGCTTTTTCTGATTCTCCGTCACATGTTGCAATAATTACTGAATTCGTATTTCTCTATTGCAATACTTACTAGTTTATTGCCGAATACTTTAAAATTTTCTGTTATGAAAGCATCAAAATATTGAATCGATTTGCTTTTTCTGATTCTATATCACATGTTGCAATAATTACTGAATTCGTTTTTCTTTATTGCAATACTTACTAGTTTATTGCCGAATACTTTAAAATTTTCTGTTATGAAAGCATCAAAATATTGAATCGATTTGCTTTTTCTTATTCTATATCACATGTTGAAATAATTACTGAATTCATTTTGCAATACTTACTAGTTTATTGCCGAATACTTTAAAATTTTCTGTTATGAAAGCATTAAAATATTGAATCGATTTGCTTTTTCTGTTTCTCCATCACATGTTGCAATAATTACTGAATTCATTTTCCTCTATTGCAATACTTACTACATGTTGCAATAATTACTGAATTCATTTTTCTCTATTACAATACTTACTAGTTTATTGCCGAATACTTTAAAATTTTCTGTTATGAAAGCATCAAAATATTGAATCGATTTGCTTTTACTGATTCTATATCACATGTTGCAATAATTACTGAATTCATTTTCCTCTATTGCAATACTTACTAGTTTATTGCCGAATACTTTAAAATTTTCTGTTATGAAAGCATCAGAATATTGAATCGATTTGCTTTTTCTGATTCTATATCACATGTTGAAATAATTACTGTATTCATTTTTCTCTATTGCAATACTTACTAGTTTATTGCTTAATTTTTTAAAAATTTTCTATTATCAAAGCATCAAAATAATGAATCGATTTGCTTTTTCTGATTCTATAGCACATGTTGCAATAATTACTGAATTCATTTTCTTCTATTGCAATACTTACTAGTTTATTGCCGAATACTTTAAAATTTTCTGTTATGAAAGCATCAAAATATTGAATCGATTTGCTTTTTCTAATTCTCCATCACATGTTGCAATAATTACTGAATTCATTTTTCTCTATTGCAATACTTACTAGTTTATTGCCGAATACTTTAAAATTTTCTATTATCAAAGCATCAAAATAATGAATCGATTTGCTTTTTCTGATTCTATATCACATGTTGCAATAATTACTGAATTCATTTTCCTCTATTGCAATACTTACTAGTTTATTGCCGAATACTTTAAAATTTTCTGTTATGAAAGCATCAAAATATTGAATCGATTTGCTTTTTCTTATTCTATATCACATGTTGAAATAATTACTCTATTCATTTTTCGCTATTGCAATACTTACTAGATTATTGCTTAATTTTTTTTAAATTTTCTATTATCAAAGCATCAAAATAATGAATCGATTTGCTTTTTCTGATTCTCCATCACATGTTGCAATAATTACTGAATTCATTTTGCAATACTTACTAGTTTATTGCCGAATACTTTAAAATTTTCTGTTATGAAAGCATCAAAATATTGAATCGATTTGCTTTTTCTGATTCTATATCACATGTTGCAATAATTACTGAATTCATTTTGCAATACTTACTAGTTTATTGCCGAATACTTTACAATTTTCTGTTATCAAAGCATCAAAATATTGAGTCGATTAGCTTTTTCTGATTCTCCATCATATGCTGCAATAATTACTGAATTAATTTTTCTCTATTGCAATACTTACTAGTTTATTGCCGAATATTTTAAAATTTTCTGTTATCAAAGCATCAAATATTGAATCGCTTTGCTTTTTCTGATTCTCCATCACATGTTGAAATAATTACTGAATTCATTTTTCTCTATTGCAATACGTACTACTTTATTGCTGAACAATTAAAAATTTTCCTTTATCAAAGCATCAAAATATTGAATCGATTTGCTTTTTTCTGTTTCTCCATCACATGTTGCAATAATTACTGAATTCATTTTGCAATACTTACTAGTTTATTGCCGAATACTTTAAAATTTTCTGTTATGAAAGCATTAAAATATTGAATCGATTTGCTTTTTCTGTTTCTCCATCACATGTTGCAATAATTACTGAATTCATTTTCCTCTATTGCAATACTTACTACATGTTGCAATAATTACTGAATTCATTTTTCTCTATTACAATACTTACTAGTTTATTGCCGAATACTTTAAAATTTTCTGTTATGAAAGCATCAAAATATTGAATCGATTTGCTTTTACTGATTCTATATCACATGTTGCAATAATTACTGAATTCATTTTCCTCTATTGCAATACTTACTAGTTTATTGCCGAATACTTTAAAATTTTCTGTTATGAAAGCATCAGAATATTGAATCGATTTGCTTTTTCTGATTCTATATCACATGTTGAAATAATTACTGTATTCATTTTTCTCTATTGCAATACTTACTAGTTTATTGCTTAATTTTTTTAAAATTTTCTATTATCAAAGCATCAAAATAATGAATCGATTTGCTTTTTCTGATTCTATAGCACATGTTGCAATAATTACTGAATTCATTTTCCTCTATTGCAATACTTACTAGTTTATTGCCGAATACTTTAAAATTTTCTGTTATGAAAGCATCAAAATATTGAATCGATTTGCTTTTTCTAATTCTCCATCACATGTTGCAATAATTACTGAATTCATTTTTCTCTATTGCAATACTTACTAGTTTATTGCCGAATACTTTAAAATTTTCTATTATCAAAGCATCAAAATAATGAATCGATTTGCTTTTTCTGATTCTATATCACATGTTGCAATAATTACTGAATTCATTTTCCTCTATTGCAATACTTACTATTTTATTGACGAATACGTTAAAATTTTCTGTTATGAAAGCATCAAAATATTGAATCGATTTGCTTTTTCTGATTCTATATCACATGTTGAAATAATTAATGTATTCATTTTTCTCTATTGTAATACTTACTAGTTTATTGCCGAATACTTTAAAATTTTCTATTATCAAAGCATCAAAATAATGAATCGATTTGCTTTTTTCTGATTCTCCATCACATGTTGCAATAATTACTGAATTCATTTTGCAATACTTACTAGTTTATTGCCGAATACTTTAAAATTTTCTGTTATGAAAGCATCAAAATATTGAATCGATTTGCTTTTTTTCTGATTCTATATCACATGTTGCAATAATTACTGAATTCATTTTGCAATACTTACTAGTTTATTGCCGAATACTTTAAAATTTTCTGTTATCAAAGCATCAAAATATTGAGTCGATTAGCTTTTTCTGATTCTCCATCATATGCTGCAATAATTACTGAATTAATTTTTCTCTATTGCAATACTTACTAGTTTATTGCCGAATATTTTAAAATTTTCTGTTATCAAAGCATCAAATATTGAATCGCTTTGCTTTTTCTGATTCTCCATCACATGTTGAAATAATTACTGAATTCATTTTTCTCTATTGCAATACGTACTACTTTATTGCTGAACAATTAAAAATTTTCCTTTATCAAAGCATCAAAATATTGAATCGATTTGCTTTTTCTGTTTCTCCATCACATGTTGCAATAATTACTGAATTCATTTTGCAATACTTACTAGTTTATTGCCGAATACTTTAAAATTTTCTGTTATGAAAGCATTAAAATATTGAATCGATTTGCTTTTTCTGTTTCTCCATCACATGTTGCAATAATTACTGAATTCATTTTCCTCTATTGCAATACTTACTACATGTTGCAATAATTACTGAATTCATTTTTCTCTATTACAATACTTACTAGTTTATTGCCGAATACTTTAAAATTTTCTGTTATGAAAGCATCAAAATATTGAATCGATTTGCTTTTACTGATTCTATATCACATGTTGCAATAATTACTGAATTCATTTTCCTCTATTGCAATACTTACTAGTTTATTGCCGAATACTTTAAAATTTTCTGTTATGAAAGCATCAGAATATTGAATCGATTTGCTTTTTCTGATTCTATATCACATGTTGAAATAATTACTGTATTCATTTTTCTCTATTGCAATACTTACTAGTTTATTGCTTAATTTTTTAAAATTTTCTATTATCAAAGCATCAAAATAATGAATCGATTTGCTTTTTCTGATTCTATAGCACATGTTGCAATAATTACTGAATTCATTTTCTTCTATTGCAATACTTACTAGTTTATTGCCGAATACTTTAAAATTTTCTGTTATGAAAGCATCAAAATATTGAATCGATTTGCTTTTTCTAATTCTCCATCACATGTTGCAATAATTACTGAATTCATTTTTCTCTATTGCAATACTTACTAGTTTATTGCCGAATACTTTAAAATTTTCTATTATCAAAGCATCAAAATAATGAATCGATTTGCTTTTTCTGATTCTATATCACATGTTGCAATAATTACTGAATTCATTTTCCTCTATTGCAATACTTACTATTTTATTGACGAATACGTTAAAATTTTCTGTTATGAAAGCATCAAAATATTGAATCGATTTGCTTTTTCTGATTCTATATCACATGTTGAAATAATTAATGTATTCATTTTTCTCTATTGTAATACTTACTAGTTTATTGCCGAATACTTTAAAATTTTCTATTATCAAAGCATCAAAATAATGAATCGATTTGCTTTTTCTGATTCTATATCACATGTTGCAATAATTACTGAATTCATTTTTCTCTATTGCAATACTCACTAGTTTATTGCCGAATACTTTAAAATTTTCTGTTATGAAAGCATCAAAATATTGAAACGATTTGCTTTTACTTATTCTGTATCACAGTTTGAAATAATTACTGTATTCATTTTTCGCTATTGCAATACTTACTAGATTATTGCTTAATTTTTTTTTTAAATTTTCTATTATCAAAGCATCAAAATAATGAATCGATTTGCTTTTTCTGATTCTCCATCACATGTTGCAATAATTACTGAATTCATTTTTCTCTATTGCAATATTTACTAGTTTATTGCCGAATACTTTAAAATTTTTTGTTATGAAAGCATCAAAATATTGAATCGATTTGCTTTTTCTGATTCTATATCACTGTTGCAATAATTACTGAATTCATTTTCCTCTATTGCAATACTTACTATTTTATTGCCGAATACATTAAAATTTTCTGTTATGAAAGCATCAAAATATTGAATCGATCTGCTTTTTCTGTTTCTCCATCACATGTTGCAATAATTACTGAATTCATTTTTCTCTATTGTAATACTTACTAGTTTATTGCCGAATACGTTAAAATTTTCTGTTATGAAAGCATCAAAATATTGAATCGATTTGCTTTTTCTGATTCTATATCACATGTTGAAATAATTAATGTATTCATTTTTCTCTATTGCAATACTTACTAGTTTATTGCCGAACACTTTAAAATTTTCTGTTATGAAAGCATCAAAATATTGAATCGATTTGCTTTTTCTGATTCTATATCACTGTTGCAATAATTACTGAATTCATTTTCCTCTATTGCAATACTTACTATTTTATTGCCGAATACGTTAAAATTTTCTGTTATGAAAGCATCAAAATATTGAATCGATTTGCTTTTTCTAATTCTCCATCACATGTTGCAATAATAACTGAATTCATTTTTCTCTATTGCAATACTTACTACTTTAAAATTTTCTGTCATTACTACTTTAAAATTTTCTGTTATGAAAGCATCAGAATATTGAATCGATTTGCTTTTTCTCATTCTATATCACATGTTGCAACAATAACTGAATTCATTTTTCTCTATTGCAATACTTACTAGTTTATTGCCGAATACTTTAAAATTTTCTGTTATGAAAGCATCAAAATATTGAATCGATTTGCTTTTTCTAATTCTCCATCACATGTTGCAATAATTACTGAATTCATTTTTCTCTATTGCAATACTTACTAGTTTATTGCCGAAACTTAAAAATTTTCTATTATCAAAGCATCAAAATAATGAATCGATTTGCTTTTTCTGATTCTATATCACATGTTGAAATAATTACTAAATTCATTTTCCTCTATTGCAATAATTACTAGTTTATTGCCGAATACTTTAAAATTTTCTTTTATGAAAGCATCAAAATATTGAATCGATTTGCTTTTTCTGATTCTCCGTCACATGTTGCAATAATTACTGTATTCATTTTTCTCTATTGCAATACTTACTAGTTTATTGCCGAATACTTTAAAATTTTTTGTTATGAAAGCATTAAAATATTGAATCGATTTGTTTTTTCTGATTCTTCGTCACATGTTGCAATTATTACTGAATTCGTTTTTCTTTATTGCAATACTTACTAGTTTATTGCCGAATACTTTAAAATTTTCTGTTATGAAAGCATCAAAATATTGAATCGATTTGCTTTTTCTCATTCTATATCACATGTTGCAACAATAACTGAATTCATTTTTCTCTATTGCAATACTTACTAGTTTATTGCCGAATACTTTAAAATTTTCTGTTATGAAAGCATCAAAATATTGAATCGATTTGCTTTTTCTGATTTTCCTTCACATGTTGCAATAATTACTGTATTCATTTTTCTCTATTGCAATACTTACTAGTTTATTGCCGAATACTTTAAAATTTTCTATTATCAAAGCATCAAAATAATGAATCGATTTGCTTTTTCTGATTCTATAGCACATGTTGCAATAATTACTGAATTCATTTTCCTCTATTGCAATACTTACTAGTTTATTGCCGAATACTTTAAAATTTTCTGTTATGAAAGCATCAAAATATTGAATCGCTTCGCTTTTTCTGATTCTATATCACATGTTGCAATAATTACTAAATTTATTTTTCTCTATTGCAATACTTACTAGATTATTGCTTAATTTTTTTTTAAATTTTCATTATCAAAGCATCAAAATAATGAATCGATTTGCTTTTTCTGATTCTCCATCACATGTTGCAATAATTACTGAATTCATTTTTCTCTATTGCAATATTTACTAGTTTATTGCCGAATACTTTAAAATTTTCTGTTATGAAAGCATCAAAATATTGAATCGATCTGCTTTTTCGGTTTCTCCATCACATGTTGCAATAATTGTTGAATTAATTTTTCTCCATTTTAATACTTACTAGTTTATTACCAAATATTTTTAATTTTCTGTTATGAATGCATTAAAATATTGAATCGATTTGCTCTTTCTGATTCTCCGTCACATGTTGCAATAATTAATGAATTCATTTCTCTCTATTGCAATACTTACTAGTTTATTTCCGAATACTTTAAAATTTTCTATTATCAAAGCATCAAAATAATGAATCGATTTGCTTTTTCTGATTCTATATCACATGTTGCAATAATTACTGAATTCATTTTCCTCTATTGCAATACTTACTAGTTTATTGCCGAATACTTTAAAATTTTATGTTATGAAAGCATCAGAATATTGAATCGATTTGCTTTTTCTGATTCTATATCACATGTTGAAATAATTACTGTATTCATTTTTCTCTATTGCAATACTCACTAGTTTATTGCTTAATTTTTTTAAAATTTTCTATTATCAAAGCATCAAAATAATGAATCGATTTGCTTTTTCTGATTCTATATCACATGTTGTAATAATTACTGAATTCATTTTTGCAATACTTACTAGTTTATTGCCGAATACTTTAAAATTTTCTATTATCAAAGCATCAAAATAATGAATCGATTTGCTTTTTCTGATTCTCCATCACATGTTGCAATAATTACTGAATTCATTTTGCAATACTTACTAGTTTATTGCCGAATACTTTAAAATTTTCTGTTATGAAAGCATCAAAATATTGAATCGATTTGCTTTTTCTGATTCTATATCACATGTTGCAATAATTACTGAATTCATTTTGCAATACTTACTAGTTTATTGCCGAATACTTTAAAATTTTCTGTTATCAAAGCATCAAAATATTGAGTCGATTAGCTTTTTCTGATTCTCCATCATATGCTGCAATAATTACTGAATTAATTTTTCTCTATTGCAATACTTACTAGTTTATTGCCGAATATTTTAAAATTTTCTGTTATCAAAGCATCAAATATTGAATCGCTTTGCTTTTTCTGATTCTCCATCACATGTTGAAATAATTACTGAATTCATTTTTCTCTATTGCAATACGTACTACTTTATTGCTGAACAATTAAAAATTTTCCTTTATCAAAGCATCAAAATATTGAATCGATTTGCTTTTTCTGTTTCTCCATCACATGTTGCAATAATTACTGAATTCATTTTGCAATACTTACTAGTTTATTGCCGAATACTTTAAAATTTTCTGTTATGAAAGCATTAAAATATTGAATCGATTTGCTTTTTCTGTTTCTCCATCACATGTTGCAATAATTACTGAATTCATTTTCCTCTATTGCAATACTTACTACATGTTGCAATAATTACTGAATTCATTTTTCTCTATTACAATACTTACTAGTTTATTGCCGAATACTTTAAAATTTTCTGTTATGAAAGCATCAAAATATTGAATCGATTTGCTTTTACTGATTCTATATCACATGTTGCAATAATTACTGAATTCATTTTCCTCTATTGCAATACTTACTAGTTTATTGCCGAATACTTTAAAATTTTCTGTTATGAAAGCATCAGAATATTGAATCGATTTGCTTTTTCTGATTCTATATCACATGTTGAAATAATTACTGTATTCATTTTTCTCTATTGCAATACTTACTAGTTTATTGCCGAATACTTTAAAATTTTCTGTTATGAAAGCATCAAAATATTGAATCGATTTGCTTTTTCTAATTCTCCATCACATGTTGCAATAATTACTGAATTCATTTTTCTCTATTGCAATACTTACTAGTTTATTGCCGAATACTTTAAAATTTTCTATTATCAAAGCATCAAAATAATGAATCGATTTGCTTTTTCTGATTCTATATCACATGTTGCAATAATTACTGAATTCATTTTCCTCTATTGCAATACTTACTATTTTATTGACGAATACGTTAAAATTTTCTGTTATGAAAGCATCAAAATATTGAATCGATTTGCTTTTTCTGATTTTATATCACATGTTGAAATAATTAATGTATTCATTTTTCTCTATTGTAATACTTACTAGTTTATTGCCGAATACTTTAAAATTTTCTATTATCAAAGCATCAAAATAATGAATCGATTTGCTTTTTCTGATTCTCCATCACATGTTGCAATAATTACTGAATTAATTTTTGCAATACTTACTAGTTTATTGCCGAATACTTTAAAATTTTCTGTTATGAAAGCATCTAAATATTGAATCGATTTGCTTTTTCTGATTCTATATCACATGTTGCAATAATTACTGAATTCATTTTGCAATACTTACTAGTTTATTGCCGAATACTTTAAAATTTTCTGTTATCAAAGCATCAAAATATTGAGTCGATTAGCTTTTTCTGATTCTCCATCATATGGTGCAATAATTACTGAATTAATTTTTCTCTATTGCAATACTTACTAGTTTATTGCCGAATATTTTAAAATTTTCTGTTATCAAAGCATCAAATATTGAATCGCTTTGCTTTTTCTGATTCTCCATCACATGTTGAAATAATTACTGAATTCATTTTTCTCTATTGCAATACGTACTACTTTATTGCTGAACAATTAAAAATTTTCCTTTATCAAAGCATCAAAATATTGAATCGATTTGCTTTTTCTGTTTCTCCATCACATGTTGCAATAATTACTGAATTCATTTTGCAATACTTACTAGTTTATTGCCGAATACTTTAAAATTTTCTGTTATGAAAGCATTAAAATATTGAATCGATTTGCTTTTTCTGTTTCTCCATCACATGTTGCAATAATTACTGAATTCATTTTCCTCTATTGCAATACTTACTACATGTTGCAATAATTACTGAATTCATTTTTCTCTATTACAATACTTACTAGTTTATTGCCGAATACTTTAAAATTTTCTGTTATGAAAGCATCAAAATATTGAATCGATTTGCTTTTACTGATTCTATATCACATGTTGCAATAATTACTGAATTCATTTTCCTCTATTGCAATACTTACTAGTTTATTGCCGAATACTTTAAAATTTTCTGTTATGAAAGCATCAGAATATTGAATCGATTTGCTTTTTCTGATTCTATATCACATGTTGAAATAATTACTGTATTCATTTTTCTCTATTGCAATACTTACTAGTTTATTGCTTAATTTTTTTAAAATTTTCTATTATCAAAGCATCAAAATAATGAATCGATTTGCTTTTTCTGATTCTATAGCACATGTTGCAATAATTACTGAATTCATTTTCTTCTATTGCAATACTTACTAGTTTATTGCCGAATACTTTAAAATTTTCTGTTATGAAAGCATCAAAATATTGAATCGATTTGCTTTTTCTAATTCTCCATCACATGTTGCAATAATTACTGAATTCATTTTTCTCTATTGCAATACTTACTAGTTTATTGCCGAATACTTTAAAATTTTCTATTATCAAAGCATCAAAATAATGAATCGATTTGCTTTTTCTGATTCTATATCACATGTTGCAATAATTACTGAATTCATTTTCCTCTATTGCAATACTTACTATTTTATTGACGAATACGTTAAAATTTTCTGTTATGAAAGCATCAAAATATTGAATCGATTTGCTTTTTCTGATTCTATATCACATGTTGAAATAATTAATGTATTCATTTTTCTCTATTGTAATACTTACTAGTTTATTGCCGAATACTTTAAAATTTTCTATTATCAAAGCATCAAAATAATGAATCGATTTGCTTTTTCTGATTCTATATCACATGTTGCAATAATTACTGAATTCATTTTTCTCTATTGCAATACTCACTAGTTTATTGCCGAATACTTTAAAATTTTCTGTTATGAAAGCATCAAAATATTGAAACGATTTGCTTTTACTTATTCTGTATCACAGTTTGAAATAATTACTGTATTCATTTTTCGCTATTGCAATACTTACTAGATTATTGCTTAATTTTTTTTTAAATTTTCTATTATCAAAGCATCAAAATAATGAATCGATTTGCTTTTTTCTGATTCTCCATCACATGTTGCAATAATTACTGAATTCATTTTTCTCTATTGCAATATTTACTAGTTTATTGCCGAATACTTTAAAATTTTTTGTTATGAAAGCATCAAAATATTGAATCGATTTGCTTTTTCTGATTCTTCGTCACATGTTGCAATTATTACTGAATTCGTTTTTCTTTATTGCAATACTTACTAGTTTATTGCCGAATACTTTAAAATTTTCTGTTATGAAAGCATCAAAATATTGAATCGCTTCGCTTTTTCTGATTCTATATCACATGTTGAAATAATTACTGTATTCATTTTTCTCTATTGCAATACTCACTAGTTTATTGCTTAATTTTTTTAAAATTTTCATTATCAAAGCATCAAAATAATGAATCGATTTGCTTTTTCTGATTCTCCATCACATGTTGCAATAATTACTGAATTCATTTTTCTCTATTGCAATATTTACTAGTTTATTGCCGAATACTTTAAAATTTTCTGTTATGAAAGCATCAAAATATTGAATCGATCTGCTTTTTCGGTTTCTCCATCACATGTTGCAATAATTGTTGAATTAATTTTTTTAATACTTACTAGTTTATTACCAAATATTTTTAATTTTCTGTTATGAATGCATTAAAATATTGAATCGATTTGCTCTTTCTGATTCTCCGTCACATGTTGCAATAATTAATGAATTCATTTTTCTCTATTGCAATACTTACTAGTTTATTTCCGAATACTTTAAAATTTTCTATTATCAAAGCATCAAAATAATGAATCGATTTGCTTTTTCTGATTCTATATCACATGTTGCAATAATTACTGAATTCATTTTCCTCTATTGCAATACTTACTAGTTTATTGCCGAATACTTTAAAATTTTATGTTATGAAAGCATCAGAATATTGAATCGATTTGCTTTTTCTGATTCTATATCACATGTTGAAATAATTACTGTATTCATTTTTCTCTATTGCAATACTCACTAGTTTATTGCTTAATTTTTTAAAATTTTCTATTATCAAAGCATCAAAATAATGAATCGATTTGCTTTTTCTGATTCTATATCACATGTTGTAATAATTACTGAATTCATTTTCCTCTATTGCAATACTTACTAGTTTATTGCCGAATACTTTAAAATTTTCTGTTATGAAAGCATCAAAATAATGAATCGATTTGCTTTTTCTGATTCTATATCACATGTTGCAATAATTACTGAATTCATTTTCCTCTATTGCAATAATTACTAGTTTATTGCCGAATACTTTAAAATTTTCTGTTATGAAAGCATCAAAATATTGAATCGATTTGCTTTTTCTGATTCTCCATCACATGTTGAAATAATTACTGAATTCATTTTTCTCTATTGCAATACGTACTACTTTATTGCTGAACAATTAAAAATTTTCCTTTATCAAAGCATCAAAATATTGAATCGATTTGCTTTTTCTGTTTCTCCATCACATGTTGCAATAATTACTGAATTCATTTTGCAATACTTACTAGTTTATTGCCGAATACTTTAAAATTTTCTGTTATGAAAGCATTAAAATATTGAATCGATTTGCTTTTTCTGTTTCTCCATCACATGTTGCAATAATTACTGAATTCATTTTCCTCTATTGCAATACTTACTACATGTTGCAATAATTACTGAATTCATTTTTCTCTATTACAATACTTACTAGTTTATTGCCGAATACTTTAAAATTTTCTGTTATGAAAGCATCAAAATATTGAATCGATTTGCTTTTACTGATTCTATATCACATGTTGCAATAATTACTGAATTCATTTTCCTCTATTGCAATACTTACTAGTTTATTGCCGAATACTTTAAAATTTTCTGTTATGAAAGCATCAGAATATTGAATCGATTTGCTTTTTCTGATTCTATATCACATGTTGAAATAATTACTGTATTCATTTTTCTCTATTGCAATACTTACTAGTTTATTGCCGAATACTTTAAAATTTTCTGTTATGAAAGCATCAAAATATTGAATCGATTTGCTTTTTCTAATTCTCCATCACATGTTGCAATAATTACTGAATTCATTTTTCTCTATTGCAATACTTACTAGTTTATTGCCGAATACTTTAAAATTTTCTATTATCAAAGCATCAAAATAATGAATCGATTTGCTTTTTCTGATTCTATATCACATGTTGCAATAATTACTGAATTCATTTTCCTCTATTGCAATACTTACTATTTTATTGACGAATACGTTAAAATTTTCTGTTATGAAAGCATCAAAATATTGAATCGATTTGCTTTTTCTGATTTTATATCACATGTTGAAATAATTAATGTATTCATTTTTCTCTATTGTAATACTTACTAGTTTATTGCCGAATACTTTAAAATTTTCTATTATCAAAGCATCAAAATAATGAATCGATTTGCTTTTTCTGATTCTCCATCACATGTTGCAATAATTACTGAATTCATTTTGCAATACTTACTAGTTTATTGCCGAATACTTTAAAATTTTCTGTTATGAAAGCATCTAAATATTGAATCGATTTGCTTTTTCTGATTCTATATCACATGTTGCAATAATTACTGAATTCATTTTGCAATACTTACTAGTTTATTGCCGAATACTTTAAAATTTTCTGTTATCAAAGCATCAAAATATTGAGTCGATTAGCTTTTTCTGATTCTCCATCATATGGTGCAATAATTACTGAATTAATTTTCTCTATTGCAATACTTACTAGTTTATTGCCGAATATTTTAAAATTTTCTGTTATCAAAGCATCAAATATTGAATCGCTTTTCTTTTTCTGATTCTCCATCACATGTTGAAATAATTACTGAATTCATTTTTCTCTATTGCAATACGTACTACTTTATTGCTGAACAATTAAAAATTTTCCTTTTATCAAAGCATCAAAATATTGAATCGATTTGCTTTTTCTGTTTCTCCATCACATGTTGCAATAATTACTGAATTCATTTTGCAATACTTACTAGTTTATTGCCGAATACTTTAAAATTTTCTGTTATGAAAGCATTAAAATATTGAATCGATTTGCTTTTTCTGTTTCTCCATCACATGTTGCAATAATTACTGAATTCATTTTCCTCTATTGCAATACTTACTACATGTTGCAATAATTACTGAATTCATTTTTCTCTATTACAATACTTACTAGTTTATTGCCGAATACTTTAAAATTTTCTGTTATGAAAGCATCAAAATATTGAATCGATTTGCTTTTACTGATTCTATATCACATGTTGCAATAATTACTGAATTCATTTTCCTCTATTGCAATACTTACTAGTTTATTGCCGAATACTTTAAAATTTTCTGTTATGAAAGCATCAGAATATTGAATCGATTTGCTTTTTCTGATTCTATATCACATGTTGAAATAATTACTGTATTCATTTTTCTCTATTGCAATACTTACTAGTTTATTGCTTAATTTTTTTAAAATTTTCTATTATCAAAGCATCAAAATAATGAATCGATTTGCTTTTTCTGATTCTATAGCACATGTTGCAATAATTACTGAATTCATTTTCTTCTATTGCAATACTTACTAGTTTATTGCCGAATACTTTAAAATTTTCTGTTATGAAAGCATCAAAATATTGAATCGATTTGCTTTTTCTAATTCTCCATCACATGTTGCAATAATTACTGAATTCATTTTTCTCTATTGCAATACTTACTAGTTTATTGCCGAATACTTTAAAATTTTCTATTATCAAAGCATCAAAATAATGAATCGATTTGCTTTTTCTGATTCTATATCACATGTTGCAATAATTACTGAATTCATTTTCCTCTATTGCAATACTTACTATTTTATTGACGAATACGTTAAAATTTTCTGTTATGAAAGCATCAAAATATTGAATCGATTTGCTTTTTTCTGATTCTATATCACATGTTGAAATAATTAATGTATTCATTTTTCTCTATTGTAATACTTACTAGTTTATTGCCGAATACTTTAAAATTTTCTATTATCAAAGCATCAAAATAATGAATCGATTTGCTTTTTCTGATTCTATATCACATGTTGCAATAATTACTGAATTCATTTTTCTCTATTGCAATACTCACTAGTTTATTGCCGAATACTTTAAAATTTTCTGTTATGAAAGCATCAAAATATTGAAACGATTTGCTTTTACTTATTCTGTATCACAGTTTGAAATAATTACTGTATTCATTTTTCGCTATTGCAATACTTACTAGATTATTGCTTAATTTTTTTTTAAATTTTCTATTATCAAAGCATCAAAATAATGAATCGATTTGCTTTTTCTGATTCTCCATCACATGTTGCAATAATTACTGAATTCATTTTTCTCTATTGCAATATTTACTAGTTTATTGCCGAATACTTTAAAATTTTTTGTTATGAAAGCATCAAAATATTGAATCGATTTGCTTTTTCTGATTCTTCGTCACATGTTGCAATTATTACTGAATTCGTTTTTCTTTATTGCAATACTTACTAGTTTATTGCCGAATACTTTAAAATTTTCTGTTATGAAAGCATCAAAATATTGAATCGCTTTGCTTTTTCTGATTCTATATCACATGTTGAAATAATTACTGTATTCATTTTTCTCTATTGCAATACTCACTAGTTTATTGCTTAATTTTTTTAAATTTTCATTATCAAAGCATCAAAATAATGAATCGATTTGCTTTTTCTGATTCTCCATCACATGTTGCAATAATTACTGAATTCATTTTTCTCTATTGCAATATTTACTAGTTTATTGCCGAATACTTTAAAATTTTCTGTTATGAAAGCATCAAAATATTGAATCGATCTGCTTTTTCGGTTTCTCCATCACATGTTGCAATAATTGTTGAATTAATTTTTTTAATACTTACTAGTTTATTACCAAATATTTTTAATTTTCTGTTATGAATGCATTAAAATATTGAATCGATTTGCTCTTTCTGATTCTCCGTCACATGTTGCAATAATTAATGAATTCATTTTTCTCTATTGCAATACTTACTAGTTTATTTCCGAATACTTTAAAATTTTCTATTATCAAAGCATCAAAATAATGAATCGATTTGCTTTTTCTGATTCTATATCACATGTTGCAATAATTACTGAATTCATTTTCCTCTATTGCAATACTTACTAGTTTATTGCCGAATACTTTAAAATTTTATGTTATGAAAGCATCAGAATATTGAATCGATTTGCTTTTTTCTGATTCTATATCACATGTTGAAATAATTACTGTATTCATTTTTCTCTATTGCAATACTCACTAGTTTATTGCTTAATTTTTTAAAATTTTCTATTATCAAAGCATCAAAATAATGAATCGATTTGCTTTTTCTGATTCTATATCACATGTTGTAATAATTACTGAATTCATTTTCCTCTATTGCAATACTTACTAGTTTATTGCCGAATACTTTAAAATTTTCTGTTATGAAAGCATCAAAATAATGAATCGATTTGCTTTTTCTGATTCTATATCACATGTTGCAATAATTACTGAATTCATTTTCCTCTATTGCAATAATTACTAGTTTATTGCCGAATACTTTAAAATTTTCTGTTATGAAAGCATCAAAATATTGAATCGATTTGCTTTTTCTGATTTTCCGTCACATGTTGCAATAATTACTGTATTCATTTTTCTCTATTGCAATACTTACTAGTTTATTGCCGAATACTTTAAAATTTTCTATTATCAAAGCATCAAAATAATGAATCGATTTGCTTTTTCTGATTCTATATCACATGTTGCAATAATTACTGAATTCATTTTTCTCTATTGCAATATTTACTAGTTTATTGCCGAATACTTTAAAATTTTCTGTTATGAAAGCATCAAAATATTGAATCGATTTGCTTTTTCTGATTCTCTATCATATGTTGCAATAATTACTGAATTCATTCTGCAATACTTACTAGTTTATTGCCGAATACTTTAAAATTTTCTGTTATCAAAGCATCAAATATTGAATCGATTTGCTTTTTCTGATTCTATATCACATGTTGAAATAAGTACTGTATTCATTTTTCTCTATTGCAATAGTCACTAGTTTATTGCTTAATTTGTTTAAAATTTTCTATTGTCAAAGCATCAAAATAATGAATCGATTTGCTTTTTCTGATTCTATATCACATGTTACAATAATTACTGAATTCATTTTCCTCTATTGCAATACTTACTAGTTTATTGCCGAATACTTTAAAATTTTCTGTTATGAAAGCATCAAAATATTGAATCGATTTGCTTTTTCTTATTCTATATCACATGTTGCAATAATTACTGAATTCATTTTTCTCTATTGCAATACTCACTAGATTATTGCCGAATACTTTAAAATTTTCTGTTATGAAAGCATCAAAATATTGAATCGATTTGCTTTTTCTGATTCTCCATCACATGTTGCAATAATTACAGAATTCATTTTCCTCTATTGCAATAATTACTAGTTTATTGCCGAATACTTTAAAATTTTCTGTTATGAAAGCATCAAAATAATGAATCGATTTGCTTTTTCTGATTCTATATCACATGTTGCAATAATTACTGAATTCATTTTGCAATACTTACTAGTTTATTGCCGAATACTTTAAAATTTTTTGTTATGAAAGCATTAAAATATTGAATCGATTTGCTTTTTCTGATTCTTCGTCACATGTTGCAATTATTACTGAATTCGTTTTTCTTTATTGCAATACTTACTAGTTTATTGCTGAATACTTTAAAATTTTCTGTTATGAAAGCATCAAAACATTGAATCGATTTGCTTTTTCTCATTCTATATCACATGTTGCAACAATAACTGAATTCATTTTTCTCTATTGCAATACTTACTAGTTTATTGCCGAATACTTTAAAATTTTCGGTTATGAAAGCATCAAAATAATGAATCGATTTGCTTTTTCTGATTCTCCATCACATGTTGCAATAATTACTGAATTCATTTTGCAATACTTACTAGTTGATTGCCGAATACTTTAAAATTTTCTATTATGAAAGCATTAAAATATTTAATCGATTTGCTTTTTCTGATTCTCCGTCACATGTTGCAATAATTACTGAATTCATTTTTCTCTATTGCAATACTTACTAGTTTATTTCCGAATACTTTAAAATTTTCTGTTATGAAAGCATCAAAATATTGAATCGCTTTGCTTTTTCTGATTCTATATCACATGTTGCAATAATTACTGAATTCATTTTTCTCTATTGCAATACTTACTAGATTATTGCTTAATTTTTTTTAAATTTTCATTATCAAAGCATCAAAATAATGAATCGATTTGCTTTTTCTGATTCTCCATCACATGTTGCAATAATTACTGAATTCATTTTTCTCTATTGCAATATTTACTAGTTTATTGCCGAATACTTTAAAATTTTCTGTTATGAAAGCATCAAAATATTGAATCGATTTGCTTTTTCTGATTCTATATCACATGTTGCAATAATTACTGGATTAATTTTTCTCTATTGCAATACTTACTAGTTTATTGCCGAATACTTTAAAATTTTCTATTATCAAAGCATCAAAAAAATGAATCGATTTGCTTTTTCTGATTCTCCGTCACATGTTGCAATAATTACTGAATTCATTTTTCTCTATTGCAATATTTACTAGTTTATTGCCGAATACTTTAAAATTTTCTGTTATGAAAGCATCAAAATATTGAATCGATTTGCTTTTTCTTATTCTATATCACATGTTGCAATAATTACTGGATTAATTTTCCTCTATTGCAATACTTACTAGTTTATTTCCGAATACTTTAAAATTTTCTGTTATGAATGCATTAAAATAATGAATCGATTTGCTTTTTCTGATTCTATATCACATGTTGCAATAATTACTGAATTTATTTTCCTCTATTGCAATACTTACTAGTTTATTGCCGAATACTTTAAAACTTTCTGTTATGAAAGCATCAAAATATTGAATCGATTTGCTTTTTCTGATATGAAAGCATCAAAATATTGAATCGATTTGCTTTTTCTTATTCTATATCACATGTTGCAATAATTACTGAATTCATTTTTCTCTATTGCAATACTCACTAGATTATTGCCGAATACTTTAAAATTTTCTGTTATGAAAGCATCAATATATTGATTGAATCGATTTGATTTTCTGATTCTATATCACATGTTGCAATAATTACTGAATTAATTTTCCTCTATTGCAATACTCACTAGTTTATTGCTTAATTTTTTTTAAAATTTTCTATTATCAAAGCATCAAAATAATGAATCGATTTGCTTTTTCTGATTCTATATCACATGTTGCAATAATTTCTGAATTCATTTTCCTCTATTGCAATACTTACTAGTTTATTGCCGAATACTTTAAAATTTTCATTCATTTTTCTCTATTGCAATACTCACTAGATTATTGCCGAATACTTTAAAATTTTCTGTTATGAAAGCATCAATATATTGATTGAATCGATTTGATTTTCTGATTCTATATCACATGTTGCAATAATTACTGAATTAATTTTCCTCTATTGCAATACTTACTAGTTTATTGCCGAATACCTTAAAATCTTATGTTATGAAAGCATCAGAATATTGAATCGATTTGCTTTTTCTGATTCTATATCACATGTTGAAATAATTACTGTATTCATTTTTCTCTATTGCAATACTCACTAGATTATTGCCGAATACTTTAAAATTTTCTGTTATGAAAGCATCAGAATATTGAATCGATTTGCTTTTTCTGATTCTATATCACATGTTGAAATAATTACTGTATTCATTTTTCTCTATTGCAATACTCACTAGATTATTGCCGAATACTTTAAAATTTTCTGTTATGAAAGCATCAATATATTGAATCGATTTGCTTTTTCTGATTCTATATCACATGTTGCAATAATTACTGAATTCATTTTTCTCTATTGCAATACTCACTAGTTTATTGCTTAATTTTTTTAAAATTTTTAAATTATCAAAGCATCAAAATAATGAATCGATTTGCTTTTTCTGATTCTATATCACATGTTGCAATAATTACTGAATTAATTTTCCTCTATTGCAATACTTACTAGTTTATTGCCGAATACTTTAAAAAGATTTCTGTTATGAAAGCATCAAAATATTGAATCGATTTTCTTTTTCTGATTCTCCATCACATGTTGCAATAATTACTGAATTCATTTTTCTCTATTGCAATACTTACTAGTTTATTGCCGAATACTTTAAAATTTTCTGTTATGAAAGCATCAGAATATTGAATCGATTTGCTTTTTCTGATTCTATATCACATGTTGAAATAATTACTGTATTCATTTTTCTCTATTGCAATACTCACTAGTTTATTGCTGAATTTTTTTAAAATTTTCTGTTATGAAAGCATCAAAATATTGAATCGATTTGCTTTTTCTGATTCTATATCACATGTTGCAATAATTACTGGATTAATTTTCCTCTATTGCAATACTTACTAGTTTATTGCCGAATACTTTAAAATTTTCTGTTATGAATGCATTAAAATATTGAATCGATTTGCTTTTTCTGATTCTCCGTCACATGTTGCAATAATTACTGAATTCATTTTTCTCTATTGCAATACTTACTAGTTAATTGCCGAATACTTTAAAATTTTCTGTTATGAAAGCATCAAAATAATGAATCGATTTGCTTTTTCTGATTCTATATCACATGTTGCAATAATTACTGAATTCATTTTCCTCTATTGCAATACTTACTAGTTTATTGCCGAATACTTTAAAATTTTCAGTTATGAATGCATCAAAATATTGAATCGATTTGCTTTTTCTGATTCTATATCACATGTTGCAATAATTACTGAATTCATTTTCGTCTATTGCAATACTTACTAGTTTATTGCCGAATACTTTAAAATTTTCTGTTATGAAAGCATCAAAATATTGAATCGATTTGCTTTTTCTGATTCTCCATCACATGTTGCAATAACTACTGAATTCATTTTTCTCTATTGCAATACTTACTAGTTTATTGCCGAATACTTTAAAATTTTCTGTTATGAAAGCATCAGAATATTGAATCGATTTGCTTTTTCTGATTCTATATCACATGTTGAAATAATTACTGTATTCATTTTTCTCTATTGCAATACTTACTAGTTTATTGACGAATACTTTAAAATTTTCTGTTATGAAAGCATCAAAATATTGAATCGATTTGCTTTTTCTGATTCTCCATCACATGTTGCAATAATTACTGAATTCATTTTTCTATATTGCAATACTTACTAGTTTATTGCCGAATACTTTAAAATTTTCTGTTATGAAAGCATCAAAATATTGAATCGATTTGCTTTTTCTGATTCTATATCACATGTTGAAATAATTACTGTATTCATTTTTCTCTATTGCAATACTCACTAGTTTATTGCTTAATTTTTTTTAAAATTTTCTGTTATGAAAGCATCAAAATATTGAATCGATTTGCTTTTTTCTGTTTCTCCATCACATGTTGCAATAATTGTTGAATTAATTTTTCTCCATTTTAATACTTACTAGTTTATTACCAAATATTTTAAATTTTCTGTTATGAATGCATTAAAATATTGAATTGATTTGCTTTTTTCTGATTCTCCGTCACATGTTGCAATAATTACTGAATTCATTTTTCTCTATTGCAATACTCACTAGATTATTGCCGAATACTTTAAAATTTTCTGTTATGAAAGCATCAAAATATTGAATCGATTTGCTTTTTCTGATTCTATATCACATGTTGCAATAATTACTGAATTCATTTTTCTCTATTGCAATACTTACTAGTTTATTGCCGAATACTTTAAAATTTTCTGTTATGAAAGCATCAAAATAATGAATCGATTTGCTTTTTCTGATTCTCCGTCACATGTTGCAATAATTACTGAATTCATTTTTCTCTATTGCAATACTTACTAGTTAATTGCCGAATACTTTAAAATTTTCTGTTATGAAAGCATCAAAATAATGAATCGATTTGCTTTTTCTGATTCTATATATCACATGTTGCAATAATTACTGAATTCATTTTCGTCTATTGCAATACTTACTAGTTTATTGCCGAATACTTTAAAATTTTCTGTTATGAAAGCATCAAAATATTGAATCGATTTGCTTTTTCTTATTCTATATCACATGTTGCAATAATTACTGAATTCATTTTTCTCTATTGCAATACTCACTAGATTATTGCCGAATACTTTAAAATTTTCTGTTATGAAAGCATCAAAATATTGAATCGATTTGCTTTTTCTGATTCTATATCACATGTTGCAATAATTACTGAATTCATTTTTCTCTATTGCAATACTTACTAGTTTATTGCCGAATACTTTAAAATTTTCTGTTATGAAAGCATCAAAATATTGAATCGCTTCGCTTTTTCTGATTCTATATCACATGTTGCAATAATTACTGAATTCATTTTCCTCTATTGCAATACTTACTAGATTATTGCTTAATTTTTTTTTTTTTAATTTTCATTATCAAAGCATCAAAATAATGAATCCATTTGCTTTTTCTGATTCTCCGTCACATGTTGCAATAATTACTGAATTCATTTTTCTCTATTGCAATATTTACTAGTTTATTGCCGTATACTTTAAAATTTTCTGTTATCAAAGCATCAAAATATTGAATCGATTTGCTTTTTCTTATTCTATATTACATGTTGCAATAATTACTGAATTCAGTTTTCCCTATTGCAATACTCACTAGATTATTGACGAATACTTTAAAATTTTCTGTTATGAAAGCATCAAAATATTGAATCGATTTGCCTTTTCTGATTCTCCATCACATGTTGCAATAATTACTGAATTCATTTTCCTCTATTGCAATACTTACTAGTTTATTGCCGAATACTTTAAAATTTTCTGTTATGAAAGCATCAAAATATTGAATCGATTTGCTTTTTCTTATTCTATATCACATGTTGCAATAATTAGTGAATTCATTTTTCTCTATTGCAATACTCACTAGATTATTGCCGAATACTTTTAAAATTTTCTGTTATGAAAGCATCAAAATATTGAATCGATTTGCTTTTTCTGATTCTCCATCACATGTTGCAATAATTACTAAATTCATTTTTTCTCTATTGCAATACTCACTAGATTATTGCCGAATACTTTAAAATTTTCTGTTATGAAAGCATCAAAATATTGAATCGATTTGCTTTTTCTGATTCTATATCACATGTTGCAATAATTACTGAATTCATTTTTCTCTATTGCAATACTTACTAGTTTATTGCCGAATACTTTAAAATTTTCTGTTATGAAAGCATCAGAATATTGAATCGATTTGCTTTTTCTGATTCTCCATCACATGTTGCAATAATTACTGAATTCATTTTTCTCTCTATTGCAATACTTACTAGTTTATTGCCGAATACTTTAAAATTTTCTGTTATGAAAGCATCAGAATATTGAATCGATTTGCTTTTTCTAATTCTATATCACATATTGAAATAATTACTGTATTCATTTTTCTCTATTGCAATACTCACTAGTTAATTGCTTAATTTTTTTAAAATTTTCTATTATGAAAGCATCAAAATATTGAATCGATTTGCTTTTTCTGTTTCTCCATCACATGTTGCAATAATTGTTGAATTAATTTTTCTCCATTTTAATACTTACTAGTTTATTACCAAATATTTTAAATTTTCTGTTATGAATGCATTAAAATATTGAATTGATTTGCTTTTTCTGATTCTCCGTCACATGTTGCAATAATTACTGAATTCATTTTTCTCTATTGCAATACTTACTAGTTTATTGCCGAATACTTTAAAATTTTCTATTATCAAAGCATCAAAATAATGAATCGATTTGCTTTTTCTGATTCTATATCACATATTGCAATAATTACTGAATTCATTTTTCTCTATTGCAATACTCACTAGTTTATTGCTTAATTTTTTTAAAATTTTCTATTATCAAAGCATCAAAATAATGAATCGATTTGCTTTTTCTGATTCTATATCACATGTTGCAATAATTACTGAATTCATTTTCCTCTATTGCAATACTTACTAGTTTATTGCCGAATACTTTAAAATTTTCTGTTATGAAAGCATCAAAATATTGAATCGATTTGCTTTTTCTTATTCTATATCACATGTTGCAATAATTACTGAATTCATTTTTCTCTATTGCAATACTCACTAGATTATTGCCGAATACTTTAAAATTTTCTGTTATGAAAGCATCAAAATATTAAATCGATTTGCTTTTTCTGATTCTCCATCACATGTTGCAATAATTACTGAATTCATTTTTCTCTATTGCAATACTTACTAGTTTATTGCCGAATACTTTAAAATTTTCTGTTATGAAAGCATCAAAATAATGAATCGATTTGCTTTTTCTGATTCTCCGTCACATGTTGCAATAATTACTGAATTCATTTTTCTCTATTGCAATACTTACTAGTTAATTGCCGAATACTTTAAAATTTTCTGTTATGAAAGCATCAAAATAATGAATCGATTTGCTTTTTCTGATTCTATATATCACATGTTGCAATAATTACTGAATTCATTTTCGTCTATTGCAATACTTACTAGTTTATTGCCGAATACTTTAAAATTTTCTGTTATGAAAGCATCAAAATATTGAATCGATTTGCTTTTTCTTATTCTATATCACATGTTGCAATAATTACTGAATTCATTTTTCTCTATTGCAATACTCACTAGATTATTGCCGAATACTTTAAAATTTTCTGTTATGAAAGCATCAAAATATTGAATCGATTTGCTTTTTCTGATTCTATATCACATGTTGCAATAATTACTGAATTAATTTTCCTCTATTGCAATACTTACTAGTTTATTGCCGAATACTTTAAAGATTTCTGTTATGAAAGCATCAAAATATTGAATCGATTTGCTTTTTCTGATTCTCCATCACATGTTGCAATAATTACTGAATTCATTTTTCTCTATTGCAATACTTACTAGTTTATTGCCGAATACTTTAAAATTTTCTGTTATGAAAGCATCAGAATATTGAATCGATTTGCTTTTTCTGATTCTATATCACATGTTGAAATAATTACTGTATTCATTTTTCTCTATTGCAATACTCACTAGTTTATTGCTTAATTTTTTTTAAAATTTTCTGTTATGAAAGCATCAAAATATTGAATCGATTTGCTTTTTCTGATTCTATATCACATGTTGCAATAAATACTGGATTAATTTTCCTCTATTGCAATACTTACTAGTTTATTGCCGAATACTTTAAAATTTTCTGTTATGAAAGCATCAAAATATTGAATCGATTTGCTTTTTCTGATTCTCCATCACATGTTGCAATAACTACTGAATTCATTTTTCTCTATTGCAATACTTACTAGTTTATTGCCGAATACTTTAAAATTTTCTGTTATGAAAGCACCAGAATATTGAATCGATTTGCTTTTTCTGATTCTATATCACATGTTGAAATAATTACTGTATTCATTTTTCTCTATTGCAATACTTACTAGTTTATTGACGAATACTTTAAAATTTTCTGTTATGAAAGCATCAAAATATTGAATCGATTTGCTTTTTCTGATTCTCCATCACATGTTGCAATAATTACTGAATTCATTTTTCTCTATTGCAATACTTACTAGTTTATTGCCGAATACTTTAAAATTTTCTGTTATGAAAGCATCAGAATATTGAATCGATTTGCCTTTTCTGATTCTATATCACATGTTGAAATAATTACTGTATTCATTTTTCTCTATTGCAATACTCACTAGTTTATTGCTTAATTTTTTTTAAAATTTTCTGTTATGAAAGCATCAAAATATTGAATCGATTTGCTTTTTCTGTTTCTCCATCACATGTTGCAATAATTGTTGAATTAATTTTTCTCCATTTTAATACTTACTAGTTTATTACCAAATATTTTAAATTTTCTGTTATGAATGCATTAAAATATTGAATTGATTTGCTTTTTCTGATTCTCCGTCACATGTTGCAATAATTACTGAATTCATTTTTCTCTATTGCAATACTCACTAGATTATTGCCGAATACTTTAAAATTTTCTGTTATGAAAGCATCAAAATATTGAATCGATTTGCTTTTTCTGATTCTATATCACATGTTGCAATAATTACTGAATTCATTTTTCTCTATTGCAATACTTACTAGTTTATTGCCGAATACTTTAAAATTTTCTGTTATGAAAGCATCAAAATAATGAATCGATTTGCTTTTTCTGATTCTCCGTCACATGTTGCAATAATTACTGAATTCATTTTTCTCTATTGCAATACTTACTAGTTAATTGCCGAATACTTTAAAATTTTCTGTTATGAAAGCATCAAAATAATGAATCGATTTGCTTTTTCTGATTCTATATATCACATGTTGCAATAATTACTGAATTCATTTTCGTCTATTGCAATACTTACTAGTTTATTGCCGAATACTTTAAAATTTTCTGTTATGAAAGCATCAAAATATTGAATCGATTTGCTTTTTCTTATTCTATATCACATGTTGCAATAATTACTGAATTCATTTTTCTCTATTGCAATACTCACTAGATTATTGCCGAATACTTTAAAATTTTCTGTTATGAAAGCATCAAAATATTGAATCGATTTGCTTTTTCTGATTCTATATCACATGTTGCAATAATTACTGAATTCATTTTTCTCTATTGCAATACTTACTAGTTTATTACCGAATACTTTAAAATTTTCTGTTATGAAAGCATCAAAATATTGAATCGCTTCGCTTTTTCTGATTCTATATCACATGTTGCAATAATTACTGAATTCATTTTCCTCTATTGCAATACTTACTAGATTATTGCTTAATTTTTTTTTTTTTAATTTTCATTATCAAAGCATCAAAATAATGAATCCATTTGCTTTTTCTGATTCTCCGTCACATGTTGCAATAATTACTGAATTCATTTTTCTCTATTGCAATATTTACTAGTTTATTGCCGTATACTTTAAAATTTTCTGTTATCAAAGCATCAAAATATTGAATCGATTTGCTTTTTCTTATTCTATATCACATGTTGCAATAATTACTGAATTCAGTTTTCCCTATTGCAATACTCACTAGATTATTGACGAATACTTTAAAATTTTCTGTTATGAAAGCATCAAAATATTGAATCGATTTGCTTTTTCTGATTCTCCATCACATGTTGCAATAATTACTAAATTCATTTTTCTCTATTGCAATACTCACTAGATTATTGCCGAATACTTTAAAATTTTCTGTTATGAAAGCATCAAAATATTGAATCGATTTGCTTTTTCTGATTCTATATCACATGTTGCAATAATTACTGAATTCATTTTTCTCTATTGCAATACTTACTAGTTTATTGCCGAATACTTTAAAATTTTCTGTTATGAAAGCATCAGAATATTGAATCGATTTGCTTTTTCTGATTCTTCATCACATGTTGCAATAATTACTGAATTCATTTTTCTCTATTGCAATACTTACTAGTTTATTGCCGAATACTTTAAAATTTTCTGTTATGAAAGCATCAGAATATTGAATCGATTTGCTTTTTCTAATTCTATATCACATATTGAAATAATTACTGTATTCATTTTTCTCTATTGCAATACTCACTAGTTTATTGCTTAATTTTTTTAAAATTTTCTATTATGAAAGCATCAAAATATTGAATCGATTTGCTTTTTCTGTTTCTCCATCACATGTTGCAATAATTGTTGAATTAATTTTTCTCCATTTTAATCTTACTAGTTTATTACCAAATATTTTAAATTTTCTGTTATGAATGCATTAAAATATTGAATTGATTTGCTTTTTCTGATTCTCCGTCACATGTTGCAATAATTACTGAATTCATTTTTCTCTATTGCAATACTTACTAGTTTATTGCCGAATACTTTAAAATTTTCTATTATCAAAGCATCAAAATAATGAATCGATTTGCTTTTTCTGATTCTATATCACATATTGCAATAATTACTGAATTCATTTTTCTCTATTGCAATACTCACTAGTTTATTGCTTAATTTTTTTAAAATTTTCTATTATCAAAGCATCAAAATAATGAATCGATTTGCTTTTTCTGATTCTATATCACATGTTGCAATAATTACTGAATTAATTTTCCTCTATTGCAATACTTACTAGTTTATTGCCGAATACTTTAAAATTTTCTGTTATGAAAGCATCAAAATATTGAATCGATTTGCTTTTTCTGATTCTATATCACATGTTGCAATAATTACTGAATTCATTTTTCTCTATTGCAATACTTACTAGTTTATTGCCGAATACTTTAAAATTTTCTGTTATGAAAGCATCAGAATATTGAATCGATTTGCTTTTTCTGATTCTTCATCACATGTTGCAATAATTACTGAATTCATTTTTCTCTATTGCAATACTTACTAGATTATTGCCGAATACTTTAAAATTTTCTGTTATGAAAGCATCAAAATATTGAATCGATTTGCTTTTTCTGATTCTATATCACATGTTGCAATAATTACTGAATTCATTTTTCTCTATTGCAATACTTACTAGTTTATTGCCGAATACTTTAAAATTTTCTGTTATGAAAGCATCAGAATATTGAATCGATTTGCTTTTTCTGATTCTTCATCACATGTTGCAATAATTACTGAATTCATTTTTCTCTATTGCAATACTTACTAGTTTATTGCCGAATACTTTAAAATTTTCTGTTATGAAAGCATCAGAATATTGAATCGATTTGCTTTTTCTAATTCTATATCACATATTGAAATAATTACTGTATTCATTTTTCTCTATTGCAATACTCACTAGTTTATTGCTTAATTTTTTTAAAATTTTCTATTATGAAAGCATCAAAATATTGAATCGATTTGCTTTTTCTGTTTCTCCATCACATGTTGCAATAATTGTTGAATTAATTTTTCTCCATTTTAATACTTACTAGTTTATTACCAAATATTTTAAATTTTCTGTTATGAATGCATTAAAATATTGAATTGATTTGCTTTTTCTGATTCTCCGTCACATGTTGCAATAATTACTGAATTCATTTTTCTCTATTGCAATACTTACTAGTTTATTGCCGAATACTTTAAAATTTTCTATTATCAAAGCATCAAAATAATGAATCGATTTGCTTTTTCTGATTCTATATCACATATTGCAATAATTACTGAATTCATTTTTCTCTATTGCAATACTCACTAGTTTATTGCTTAATTTTTTTAAAATTTTCTATTATCAAAGCATCAAAATAATGAATCGATTTGCTTTTTCTTATTCTATATCACATGTTGCAATAATTACTGAATTCATTTTTCTCTATTGCAATACTCACTAGATTATTGCCGAATACTTTAAAATTTTCTGTTATGAAAGCATCAAAATATTAAATCGATTTGCTTTTTCTGATTCTCCATCACATGTTGCAATAATTACTGAATTCATTTTTCTCTATTGCAATACTTACTAGTTTATTGCCGAATACTTTAAAATTTTCTGTTATGAAAGCATCAAAATATTGAATCGATTTGCTTTTTCTGATTCTATATCACATGTTGCAATAATTACTGAATTAATTTTCCTCTATTGCAATACTTACTAGTTTATTGCCGAATACTTTAAAGATTTCTGTTATGAAAGCATCAAAATATTGAATCGATTTGCTTTTTCTGATTCTCCATCACATGTTGCAATAATTACTGAATTCATTTTTCTCTATTGCAATACTTACTAGTTTATTGCCGAATACTTTAAAATTTTCTGTTATGAAAGCATCAGAATATTGAATCGATTTGCTTTTTCTGATTCTATATCACATGTTGAAATAATTACTGTATTCATTTTTCTCTATTGCAATACTCACTAGTTTATTGCTTAATTTTTTTAAAATTTTCTGTTATGAAAGCATCAAAATATTGAATCGATTTGCTTTTTCTGATTCTATATCACATGTTGCAATAATTACTGGATTAATTTTCCTCTATTGCAATACTTACTAGTTTATTGCCGAATACTTTAAAATTTTCTGTTATGAAAGCATCAAAATAATGAATTGATTTGCTTTTTCTGATTCTATATCACATGTTGCAATAATTACTGAATTCATTTTCCTCTATTGCAATACTTACTAGTTTATTGCCGAATACTTTAAAATTTTCAGTTATGAAAGCATCAAAATATTGAATCGATTTGCTTTTTCTGATTCTATATCACATGTTGCAATAATTACTGAACTCATTTTCGTCTATTGCAATACTTACTAGTTTATTGCCGAATACTTTAAAATTTTCTGTTATGAAAGCATCAAAATATTGAATCGATTTGCTTTTTCTGATTCTCCATCACATGTTGCAATAACTACTGAATTCATTTTTCTCTATTGCAATACTTACTAGTTTATTGCCGAATACTTTAAAATTTTCTGTTATGAAAGCACCAGAATATTGAATCGATTTGCTTTTTCTGATTCTATATCACATGTTGAAATAATTACTGTATTCATTTTTCTCTATTGCAATACTTACTAGTTTATTGACGAATACTTTAAAATTTTCTGTTATGAAAGCATCAAAATATTGAATCGATTTGCTTTTTCTGATTCTCCATCACATGTTGCAATAATTACTGAATTCATTTTTCTCTATTGCAATACTTACTAGTTTATTGCCGAATACTTTAAAATTTTCTGTTATGAAAGCATCAGAATATTGAATCGATTTGCCTTTTCTGATTCTATATCACATGTTGAAATAATTACTGTATTCATTTTTCTCTATTGCAATACTCACTAGTTTATTGCTTAATTTTTTTTAAATTTTCTGTTATGAAAGCATCAAAATATTGAATCGATTTGCTTTTTCTGTTTCTCCATCACATGTTGCAATAATTGTTGAATTAATTTTTCTCCATTTTAATACTTACTAGTTTATTACCAAATATTTTAAATTTTCTGTTATGAATGCATTAAAATATTGAATTGATTTGCTTTTTTCTGATTCTCCGTCACATGTTGCAATAATTACTGAATTCATTTTTCTCTATTGCAATACTCACTAGATTATTGCCGAATACTTTAAAATTTTCTGTTATGAAAGCATCAAAATATTGAATCGATTTGCTTTTTCTGATTCTATATCACATGTTGCAATAATTACTGAATTCATTTTTCTCTATTGCAATACTTACTAGTTTATTGCCGAATACTTTAAAATTTTCTGTTATGAAAGCATCAAAATAATGAATCGATTTGCTTTTTTCTGATTCTCCGTCACATGTTGCAATAATTACTGAATTCATTTTTCTCTATTGCAATACTTACTAGTTAATTGCCGAATACTTTAAAATTTTCTGTTATGAAAGCATCAAAATAATGAATCGATTTGCTTTTTCTGATTCTATATATCACATGTTGCAATAATTACTGAATTCATTTTCGTCTATTGCAATACTTACTAGTTTATTGCCGAATACTTTAAAATTTTCTGTTATGAAAGCATCAAAATATTGAATCGATTTGCTTTTTCTTATTCTATATCACATGTTGCAATAATTACTGAATTCATTTTCTCTATTGCAATACTCACTAAATTATTGCCGAATACTTTAAAATTTTCTGTTATGAAAGCATCAAAATATTGAATCGATTTGCTTTTTCTGATTCTATATCACATGTTGCAATAATTACTGAATTCATTTTTCTCTATTGCAATACTTACTAGTTTATTGCCGAATACTTTAAAATTTTCTGTTATGAAAGCATCAAAATATTGAATCGCTTCGCTTTTTCTGATTCTATATCACATGTTGCAATAATTACTGAATTCATTTTCCTCTATTGCAATACTTACTAGATTATTGCTTAATTTTTTTTTTTTTAATTTTCATTATCAAAGCATCAAAATAATGAATCCATTTGCTTTTTCTGATTCTCCGTCACATGTTGCAATAATTACTGAATTCATTTTTCTCTATTGCAATATTTACTAGTTTATTGCCGTATACTTTAAAATTTTCTGTTATCAAAGCATCAAAATATTGAATCGATTTGCTTTTTCTTATTCTATATCACATGTTGCAATAATTACTGAATTCAGTTTTCCCTATTGCAATACTCACTAGATTATTGACGAATACTTTAAAATTTTCTGTTATGAAAGCATCAAAATATTGAATCGATTTGCTTTTTCTGATTCTCCATCACATGTTGCAATAATTACTGAATTCATTTTTCTCTATTGCAATACTTACTAGTTTATTGCCGAATACTTTAAAATTTTCTGTTATGAAAGCATCAAAATATTGAATCGATTTGCTTTTTCTTATTCTATATCACATGTTGCAATAATTAGTGAATTCATTTTTCTCTATTGCAATACTCACTAGATTATTGCCGAATACTTTAAAATTTTCTGTTATGAAAGCATCAAAATATTGAATCGATTTGCTTTTTCTGATTCTCCATCACATGTTGCAATAATTACTAAATTCATTTTTCTCTATTGCAATACTCACTAGATTATTGCCGAATACTTTAAAATTTTCTGTTATGAAAGCATCAAAATATTGAATCGATTTGCTTTTTCTGATTCTATATCACATGTTGCAATAATTACTGGATTAATTTTCCTCTATTGCAATACTTACTAGTTTATTGCCGAATACTTTAAAATTTTCTGTTATGAATGCATTAAAATATTGAATCGATTTGCTTTTTCTGATTCTCCGTCACATGTTGCAATAATTACTGAATTCATTTTTCTCTATTGCAATACTTACTAGTTAATTGCCGAATACTTTAAAATTTTCTGTTATGAAAGCATCAAAATAATGAATCGATTTGCTTTTTCTGATTCTATATCACATGTTGCAATAATTACTGAATTCATTTTCCTCTATTGCAATACTTACTAGTTTATTGCCGAATACTTTAAAATTTTCAGTTATGAAAGCATCAAAATATTGAATCGATTTGCTTTTTCTGATTCTATATCACATGTTGCAATAATTACTGAATTCATTTTCGTCTATTGCAATACTTACTAGTTTATTGCCGAATACTTTAAAATTTTCTGTTATGAAAGCATCAAAATATTGAATCGATTTGCTTTTTTCTGATTCTCCATCACATGTTGCAATAACTACTGAATTCATTTTCTCTATTGCAATACTTACTAGTTTATTGCCGAATACTTTAAAATTTTCTGTTATGAAAGCACCAGAATATTGAATCGATTTGCTTTTTCTGATTCTATATCACATGTTGAAATAATTACTGTATTCATTTTTCTCTATTGCAATACTTACTAGTTTATTGACGAATACTTTAAAATTTTCTGTTATGAAAGCATCAAAATATTGAATCGATTTGCTTTTTCTGATTCTCCATCACATGTTGCAATAATAACTGAATTCATTTTTCTCTATTGCAATACTTACTAGTTTATTGCCGAATACTTTAAAATTTTCTGTTATGAAAGCATCAGAATATTGAATCGATTTGCCTTTTCTGATTCTATATCACATGTTGAAATAATTACTGTATTCATTTTTCTCTATTGCAATACTCACTAGTTTATTGCTTAATTTTTTTTAAAATTTTCTGTTATGAAAGCATCAAAATATTGAATCGATTTGCTTTTTTCTGTTTCTCCATCACATGTTGCAATAATTGTTGAATTAATTTTTCTCCATTTTAATACTTACTAGTTTATTACCAAATATTTTAAATTTTCTGTTATGAATGCATTAAAATATTGAATTGATTTGCTTTTTCTGATTCTCCGTCACATGTTGCAATAATTACTGAATTCATTTTTCTCTATTGCAATACTCACTAGATTATTGCCGAATACTTTAAAATTTTCTGTTATGAAAGCATCAAAATATTGAATCGATTTGCTTTTTCTGATTCTATATCACATGTTGCAATAATTACTGAATTCATTTTTCTCTATTGCAATACTTACTAGTTTATTGCCGAATACTTTAAAATTTTCTGTTATGAAAGCATCAAAATAATGAATCGATTTGCTTTTTCTGATTCTATATCACATGTTGCAATAATTACTGAATTTATTTTCCTCTATTGCAATACTTACTAGTTTATTGCCGAATACTTTAAAATTTTCAG
The DNA here is from genome assembly GCF_018153725.1 of Drosophila mojavensis. Taxonomy (NCBI): domain Eukaryota; kingdom Metazoa; phylum Arthropoda; class Insecta; order Diptera; family Drosophilidae; genus Drosophila; species Drosophila mojavensis. The sequence goes on along the minus strand of NW_025318894.1, from coordinate 147,692 downwards.
TTATGAAAGCATCAAAATATTGAATCGATTTGCTTTTTCTGATTCTATATCACATGTTGCAATAATTACTGAATTCATTTTCGTCTATTGCAATACTTACTAGTTTATTGCCGAATACTTTAAAATTTTCTGTTATGAAAGCATCAAAATATTGAATCGATTTGCTTTTTCTGATTCTATATCACATGTTGCAATAATTACTGAATTAATTTTCCTCTATTGCAATACTTACTAGATTATTGCTTAATTTTTTTTTTTTAATTTTCATTATCAAAGCATCAAAATAATGAATCCATTTGCTTTTTCTGATTCTCCGTCACATGTTGCAATAATTACTGAATTCATTTTTCTCTATTGCAATATTTACTAGTTTATTGCCGTATACTTTAAAATTTTCTGTTATCAAAGCATCAAAATATTGAATCGATTTGCTTTTTCTTATTCTATATCACATGTTGCAATAATTACTGAATTCAGTTTTCCCTATTGCAATACTCACTAGATTATTGACGAATACTTTAAAATTTTCTGTTATGAAAGCATCAAAATATTGAATCGATTTGCTTTTTCTGATTCTCCATCACATGTTGCAATAATTACTGAATTCATTTTTCTCTATTGCAATACTTACTAGTTTATTGCCGAATACTTTAAAATTTTCTGTTATGAAAGCATCAAAATATTGAATCGATTTGCTTTTTCTTATTCTATATCACATGTTGCAATAATTAGTGAATTCATTTTTCTCTATTGCAATACTCACTAGATTATTGCCGAATACTTTAAAATTTTCTGTTATGAAAGCATCAAAATATTGAATCGATTTGCTTTTTCTGATTCTCCATCACATGTTGCAATAATTACTAAATTCATTTTTCTCTATTGCAATACTCACTAGATTATTGTCGAATACTTTAAAATTTTCTGTTATGAAAGCATCAAAATATTGAATCGATTTGCTTTTTCTGATTCTATATCACATGTTGCAATAATTACTGAATTCATTTTTCTCTATTGCAATACTTACTAGTTTATTGCCGAATACTTTAAAATTTTCTGTTATGAAAGCATCAGAATATTGAATCGATTTGCTTTTTCTGATTCTTCATCACATGTTGCAATAATTACTGAATTCATTTTTCTCTATTGCAATACTTACTAGTTTATTGCCGAATACTTTAAAATTTTCTGTTATGAAAGCATCAGAATATTGAATCGATTTGCTTTTTCTAATTCTATATCACATGTTGCAATAATTGTTGAATTAATTTTTCTCCATTTTAATACTTACTAGTTTATTACCAAATATTTTAAATTTTCTGTTATGAATGCATTAAAATATTGAATTGATTTGCTTTTTCTGATTCTCCGTCACATGTTGCAATAATTACTGAATTCATTTTTCTCTATTGCAATACTTACTAGTTTATTGCCGAATACTTTAAAATTTTCTATTATCAAAGCATCAAAATAATGAATCGATTTGCTTTTTCTGATTCTATATCACATATTGCAATAATTACTGAATTCATTTTTCTCTATTGCAATACTCACTAGTTTATTGCTTAATTTTTTTTAAAATTTTCTATTATCAAAGCATCAAAATAATGAATCGATTTGCTTTTTCTGATTCTATATCACATGTTGCAATAATTACTGAATTCATTTTCCTCTATTGCAATACTTACTAGTTTATTGCCGAATACTTTAAAATTTTCTGTTATGAAAGCATCAAAATATTGAATCGATTTGCTTTTTCTGATTCTATATCACATGTTGCAATAATTACTGAATTCATTTTTCTCTATTGCAATACTCACTAGATTATTGCCGAATACTTTAAAATTTTCTGTTATAAAAGCATCAAAATATTAAATCGATTTGCTTTTTCTGATTCTCCATCACATGTTGCAATAATTACTGAATTCATTTTTCTCTATTGCAATACTTACTAGTTTATTGCCGAATACTTTAAAATTTTCTGTTATGAAAGCATCAAAATATTGAATCGATTTGCTTTTTCTGATTCTATATCACATGTTGCAATAATTACTGAATTAATTTTCCTCTATTGCAATACTTACTAGTTTATTGCCGAATACTTTAAAGATTTCTGTTATGAAAGCATCAAAATATTGAATCGATTTGCTTTTTCTGATTCTCCATCACATGTTGCAATAATTACTGAATTCATTTTTCTCTATTGCAATACTTACTAGTTCATTGCCGAATACTTTAAAATTTTCTGTTATGAAAGCATCAGAATATTGAATCGATTTGCTTTTTCTGATTCTATATCACATGTTGAAATAATTACTGTATTCATTTTTCTCTATTGCAATACTCACTAGTTTATTGCTTAATTTTTTTTAAAATTTTCTGTTATGAAAGCATCAAAATATTGAATCGATTTGCTTTTTCTGATTCTATATCACATGTTGCAATAATTACTGGATTAATTTTCCTCTATTGCAATACTTACTAGTTTATTGCCGAATACTTTAAAATTTTCTGTTATGAATGCATTAAAATATTGAATCGATTTGCTTTTTCTGATTCTCCGTCACATGTTGCAATAATTACTGAATTCATTTTTCTCTATTGCAATACTTACTAGTTGATTGCCGAATACGTTAAAATTTTCTGTTATGAAAGCATCAAAATAATGAATCGATTTGCTTTTTCTGATTCTATATCACATGTTGCAATAATTACTGAATTCATTTTCCTCTATTGCAATACTTACTAGTTTATTGCCGAATACTTTAAAATTTTCAGTTATGAAAGCATCAAAATATTGAATCGATTTGCTTTTTCTGATTCTATATCACATGTTGCAATAATTACTGAATTCATTTTCGTCTATTGCAATACTTACTAGTTTATTGCCGAATACTTTAAAATTTTCTGTTATGAAAGCATCAAAATATTGAATCGATTTGCTTTTTCTGATTCTATATCACATGTTGCAATAATTACTGAATTAATTTTCCTCTATTGCAATACTTACTAGTTTATTGCCGAATACTTTAAAATTTTCTGTTATGAATGCATTAAAATATTGAATCGATTTGCTTTTTCTGATTCTCCGTCACATGTTGCAATAATTACTGAATTCATTTTTCTCTATTGCAATACTTACTAGTTTATTGCCGAATACTTTAAAATTTTCTGTTATGAAAGCATCAGAATATTGAATCGATTTGCTTTTGATTCTATATCACATGTTGAAATAATTACTGTATTCATTTTTCTCTATTGCAATACTCACTAGTTTATTGCTTAATTTTTTTAAAATTTTCTGTTATGAAAGCATCAAAATATTGAATCGATTTGCTTTTTCTTATTCTATATCACATGTTGCAATAATTACTGAATTCATTTTTCTCTATTGCAATACTCACTAGTTTATTGCTTAATTTTTTTAAAATTTTCTATTATCAAAGCATCAATATTCATTTTTCTCTATTGAAATACTTACTAGTTTATTACCGAATACTTTAAAATTTTCTGTTATGAAAGCATCCGAATATTGAATCGATTTGCTTTTTCTGATTCTATATCACATGTTGAAATAATTACTGTATTCATTTTTCTCTATTGCAATACTTACTAGTTTATTGACGAATACTTTAAAATTTTCTGTTATGAAAGCATCAAAATATTGAATCGATTTGCTTTTTCTGATTCTCCATCACATGTTGCAATAATTACTGAATTCATTTTTCTCTATTGCAATACTTACTAGTTTATTGCCGAATACTTTAAAATTTTCTGTTATGAAACCATCAGAATATTGAATCGATTTGCTTTTTCTGATTCTATATCACATGTTGAAATAATTACTGTATTCATTTTTCTCTATTGCAATACTCACTAGTTTATTGCTTAATTTTTTGTAAAATTTTCTGTTATGAAAGCATCAAAATATTGAATCGATTTGCTTTTTTTGTTTCTCCATCACATGTTGCAATAATTGTTGAATTAATTTTTCTCCATTTTAATACTTACTAGTTTATTACCAAATATTTTAAATTTTCTGTTATGAATGCATTAAAATATTGAATTGATTTGCTTTTTCTGATTCTCCGTCACATGTTGCAATAATTACTGAATTCATTTTTCTCTATTGCAATACTTACTAGTTTATTGCCGAATACTTCAAAATTTTCTGTTATGAAAGCATCAAAATATTGAATCGATTTGCTTTTTCTGATTCTATATCACATGTTGCAATAATTACTGAATTCATTTTTCTCTATTGCATTACTTACTAGTTTATTGCCGAATACTTTAAAATTTTCTGTTATGAATGCATTAAAATATTGAATCGATTTGCTTTTTCTGATTCTCCGTCACATGTTGCAATAATTACTGAATTCATTTTTCTCTATTGCAATACTTACTAGTTTATTGCCGAATACTTTAAAATTTTCTGTTATGAAAGCATCAGAATATTGAATCGATTTGCTTTTTCTGATTCTATATTACATGTTGAAATAATTACTGTATTCATTTTTCTCTATTGCAATACTCACTAGTTTATTGCTTAATTTTTTTTAAATTTTCTGTTATGAAAGCATCAAAATATTGAATCGATTTGCTTCTTCTTATTCTATATCACATGTTGCAATAACTACTGAATTCATTTTTCTCTATTGCAATACTCACTAGTTTATCGCTTAATATTTTTAAAATTTTCTATTATCAAAGCATCATATTCCTTTTTCTCTATTGAAATACTTACTAGTTTAATGACGAATACTTTAAAATTTTCTGTTATGAAAGCATCAAAATATTGAATCGATTTGCTTTTTCTGATTCTCCATCACATGTTGCAATAATTACTGAATTCATTTTTCTCTATTGCAATACTTACTAGTTTATTGCCGAATACTTTAAAATTTTCTGTTATGAAAGCATCCGAATATTGAATCGATTTGCTTTTTCTGATTCTATATCACATGTTGAAATAATTACTGTATTCATTTTTCTCTATTGCAATACTTACTAGTTTATTGACGAATACTTTAAAACTTTCTGTTATGAAAGCATCAAAATATTGAATCGATTTGCTTTTTCTGATTCTCCATCACATGTTGCAATAATTACTGAATTCATTTTTCTCTATTGCAATACTTATTAGTTTATTGCCGAATACTTTAAAATTTTCTGTTATGAAAGCATCAGAATATTGAATCGATTTGCTTTTTCTGATTCTATATCACATGTTGAAATAATTACTGTATTCATTTTTCTCTATTGCAATACTCACTAGTTTATTGCTTAATTTTTTAAAAATTTTCTGTTATGAAAGCATCAAAATATTGAATCGATTTGCTTTTTCTTATTCTATATCACATGTTGCAATAATTACTGAATTCATTTTTTCTCTATTGCAATACTCACTAGTTTACTGCTTAATTTTTTTAAAATTTTCTATTATCAAAGCATCAAAATAATGAATCGATTTGCTTTTTCTGATTCTATATCACATGTTGCAATAATTACTGAATTCATTTTCCTCTATTGCAATACTTACTAGTTTATTGCCGAATACTTTAAAATTTTCTGTTATGAAAGCATCAAAACATTGAATCGATTTGCTTTTTCTTATTCTATATCACATGTTGCAATAATTACTGAATTCATTTTTCTCTATTGCAATACTCACTAGATTATTGCCGAATACTTTAAAATTTTCTGTTATGAATGCATTAAAATATTGAATTGATTTGCTTTTTCTGATTCTCCGTCACATGTTGCAATAATTACTGAATTCATTTTTCTCTATTGCAATACTTACTAGTTTATTGCCAAATACTTTAAAATTTTCTGTTATGAAAGCATCAAAATATTGAATCGATTTGCTTTTTCTGATTCTATATCACATGTTGCAATAATTACTGAATTAATTTTTCTCTATTGCAATACTTACTAGTTTATTGCCGAATACTTTAAAATTTTCTGTTATGAATGCATTAAAATATTGAATCGATTTGCTTTTTCTGATTCTCCGTCACATGTTGCAATAATTACTGAATTCATTTTTCTCTATTGCAATACTTACTAGTTTATTGCCGAATACTTTAAAATTTTCTGTTATGAAAGCATCAGAATATTGAATCGATTTGTTTTTTCTGATTCTATATCACATGTTGAAATAATTACTGTATTCATTTTTCTCTATTGCAATACTCACTAGTTTATTGCTTAATTTTTTTAAAATTTTCTGTTATGAAAGCATCAAAATATTGAATCGATTTGCTTTTTCTTATTCTATATCACATGTTGCAATAATTACTGAATTCATTTTTCTCTATTGCAATACTCACTAGTTTATTGCTTAATTTTTTTAAAATTTTCTATTATCAAAGCATCAATATTCATTTTTCTCTATTGAAATACTTACTAGTTTATTGCCGAATACTTTAAAATTTTCTGTTATGAAAGCATCCGAATATTGAATCGATTTGCTTTTTTATGATTCTATATCACATGTTGAAATAATTACTGTATTCATTTTTCTCTATTGCAATACTTACTAGTTTATTGACGAATACTTTAAAATTTTCTGTTATGAAAGCATCAAAATATTGAATCGATTTGCTTTTTCTGATTCTCCATCACATGTTGCAATAATTACTGAATTCATTTTTCTCTATTGCAATACTTACTAGTTTATTGCCGAATACTTTAAAATTTTCTGTTATGAAACCATCAGAATATTGAATCGATTTGCTTTTTCTGATTCTATATCACATGTTGAAATAATTACTGTATTCATTTTTCTCTATTGCAATACTCACTAGTTTATTGCTTAATTTTTTAAAATTTTCTGTTATGAAAGCATCAAAATATTGAATCGATTTGCTTTTTCTGATTCTATATCACATGTTGCAATAATTACTGAATTCATTTTTCTCTATTGCAATACTTACTAGTTTATTACCAAATATTTTAAATTTTCTGTTATGAATGCATTAAAATATTGAATTGATTTGCTTTTTCTGATTCTCCGTCACATGTTGCAATAATTACTGAATTCATTTTTCTCTATGGCAATACTTACTAGTTTATTGCCGAATACTTTAAAATTTTCTATTATCAAAGCATCAAAATAATGAATCGATTTGCTTTTTCTGATTCTATATCACATGTTGCAATAATTACTGAATTCATTTTCCTCTATTGCAATACTTACTAGTTTATTGCCGAATACTTTAAAATTTTATGTTATGAAAGCATCAGAATATTGAATCGATTTGCTTTTTCTGATTCTATATCACATGTTGAAATAATTACTGTATTCATTTTTCTCTATTGCAATACTCACTAGTTTATTGCTTAATTTTTTTAAAATTTTCTATTATCAAAGCATCAAAATAATGAATCGATTTGCTTTTTCTGATTCTATATCACATGTTGCAATAATTACTGAATTCATTTTCCTCTATTGCAATACTTACTAGTTTATTGCCGAATACTTTAAAATTTTCTGTTATGAAAGCATCAAAATATTGAATCGATTTGCTTTTTCTTATTCTATATCATATGTTGCAATAATTACTGAATTCATTTTTCTCTATTGCAATACTCACTAGATTATTGCCGAATACTTTAAAATTTTCTGTTATGAAAGCATCAAAATATTGAATCGATTTGCTTTTTCTGATTCTATATCACATGTTGAAATAATTACTGTATTCATTTTTCTCTATTGCAATACTTACTAGTTTATTGACGAATACTTTAAAATTTTCTGTTATGAAAGCATCAAAATATTGAATCGATTTGCTTTTTTCTGATTCTCCATCACATGTTGCAATAATTACTGAATTCATTTTTCTCTATTGCAATACTTACTAGTTTATTGCCGAATACTTTAAAATTTTCTGTTATGAAAGCATCAGAATATTGAATCGATTTGCTTTTTCTGATTCTATATCACATGTTGAAATAATTACTGTATTCATTTTTCTCTATTGCAATACTCACTAGTTTATTGCTTAATTTTTTAAAATTTTCTGTTATGAAAGCATCAAAATATTGAATCGATTTGCTTTTTCTTATTCTATATCACATGTTGCAATAATTACTGTATTCATTTTTCTCTATTGCAATACTCACTAGTTTACTGCTTAATTTTTTTAAAATTTTCTATTATCAAAGCATCAAAATAATGAATCGATTTGCTTTTTCTGATTCTATATCACATGTTGCAATAATTACTGAATTCATTTTCCTCTATTGCAATACTTACTAGTTTTTTGCCGAATACTTTAAAATTTTCTGTTATGAAAGCATCAAAACATTGAATCGATTTGCTTTTTCTTATTCTATATCACATGTTGCAATAATTACTGAATTCATTTTTCTCTATTGCAATACTCACTAGATTATTGCCGAATACTTTAAAATTTTCTGTTATGAATGCATTAAAATATTGAATTGATTTGCTTTTTCTGATTCTCCGTCACATGTTGCAATAATTACTGAATTCATTTTTCTCTATTGCAATACTTACTAGTTTATTGCCGAATACTTTAAAATTTTCTGTTATGAAAGCATCAAAATATTGAATCGATTTGCTTTTTCTGATTCTATATCACATGTTGCAATAATTACTGAATTCATTTTTCTCTATTGCAATACTTACTAGTTTATTGCCGAATACTTTAAAATTTTCTGTTATGAATGCATTAAAATATTGAATCGATTTGCTTTTTCTGATTCTCCGTCACATGTTGCAATAATTACTGAATTCATTTTTCTCTATTGCAATACTTACTAGTTTATTGCCGAATACTTTAAAATTTTCTGTTATGAAAGCATCAGAATATTGAATCGATTTGTTTTTTCTGATTCTATATCACATGTTGAAATAATTACTGTATTCATTTTTCTCTATTGCAATACTCACTAGTTTATTGCTTAATATTTTTAAAATTTTCTGTTATGAAAGCATCAAAATATTGAATCGATTTGCTTTTTCTTATTCTATATCACATGTTGCAATAATTACTGAATTCATTTTTCTCTATTGCAATACTCACTAGTTTATTGCTTAATTTTTTTAAAATTTTCTATTATCAAAGCATCAATATTCATTTTTCTCTATTGAAATACTTACTAGTTTATTGCCGAATACTTTAAAATTTTCTGTTATGAAAGCATCCGAATATTGAATCGATTTGCTTTTTCTGATTCTATATCACATGTTGAAATAATTACTGTATTCATTTTCTCTATTGCAATACTTACTAGTTTATTGACGAATACTTTAAAATTTTCTGTTATGAAAGCATCAAAATATTGAATCGATTTGCTTTTTCTGATTCTCCATCACATGTTGCAATAATTACTGAATTCATTTTTCTCTATTGCAATACTTACTAGTTTATTGCCGAATACTTTAAAATTTTCTGTTATGAAACCATCAGAATATTGAATCGATTTGCTTTTTCTGATTCTATATCACATGTTGAAATAATTACTGTATTCATTTTTCTCTATTGCAATACTCACTAGTTTATTGCTTAATTTTTTAAAATTTTCTGTTATGAAAGCATCAAAATATTGAATCGATTTGCTTTTTCTGATTCTATATCACATGTTGCAATAATTACTGAATTCATTTTTCTCTATTGCAATACTTACTAGTTTATTACCAAATATTTTAAATTTTCTGTTATGAATGCATTAAAATATTGAATTGATTTGCTTTTTCTGATTCTCCGTCACATGTTGCAATAATTACTGAATTCATTTTTCTCTATGGCAATACTTACTAGTTTATTGCCGAATACTTTAAAATTTTCTATTATCAAAGCATCAAAATAATGAATCGATTTGCTTTTTCTGATTCTATATCACATGTTGCAATAATTACTGAATTCATTTTCCTCTATTGCAATACTTACTAGTTTATTGCCGAATACTTTAAAATTTTCTGTTATGAAAGCATCAAAATATTGAATCGATTTGCTTTTTCTTATTCTATATCATATGTTGCAATAATTACTGAATTCATTTTTCTCTATTGCAATACTCACTAGATTATTGCCGAATACTTTAAAATTTTCTGTTATGAAAGCATCAAAATATTGAATCGATTTGCTTTTTCTGATTCTATATCACATGTTGAAATAATTACTGTATTCATTTTTCTCTATTGCAATACTCACTAGTTTATTGCTTAATTTTTTTAAAATTTTCTATTATCAAAGCATCAAAATAATGAATCGATTTGCTTTTTCTGATTCTATATCACATGTTGCAATAATTACTGAATTCATTTTCCTCTATTGCAATACTTACTAGTTTATTGCCGAATACTTTAAAATTTTCTGTTATGAAAGCATCAAAATATTGAATCGATTTGCTTTTTCTTATTCTATATCATATGTTGCAATAATTACTGAATTCATTTTTCTCTATTGCAATACTCACTAGATTATTGCCGAATACTTTAAAATTTTCTGTTATGAAAGCATCAAAATATTGAATCGATTTGCTTTTTCTGATTCTATATCACATGTTGAAATAATTACTGAATTCATTTTTCTCTATTGCAATACTTACTAGTTTATTGCCGAATACTTTAAAATTTTCTGTTATGAAAGCATCAAAATATTGAATCGATTTGCTTTTTCTGATTCTCCATCACATGTTGCAATAATTACTGAATTCATTTTTCTCTATTGCAATACTTACTAGTTTATTGCCGAATACTTTAAAATTTTCTGTTATGAAAGCATCAGAATATTGAATCGATTTGCTTTTTCTGATTCTATATCACATGTTGAAATAATTACTGTATTCATTTTTCTCTATTGCAATACTCACTAGTTTATTGCTTAATTTTTTAAAAATTTTCTGTTATGAAAGCATCAAAATATTGAATCGATTTGCTTTTTCTTATTCTATATCACATGTTGCAATAATTACTGAATTCATTTTTCTCTATTGCAATACTCACTAGTTTACTGCTTAATTTTTTTAAAATTTTCTATTATCAAAGCATCAAAATAATGAATCGATTTGCTTTTTTCTGATTCTATATCACATGTTGCAATAATTACTGAATTCATTTTCCTCTATTGCAATACTTACTAGTTTTTTGCCGAATACTTTAAAATTTTCTGTTATGAAAGCATCAAAACATTGAATCGATTTGCTTTTTCTTATTCTATATCACATGTTGCAATAATTACTGAATTCATTTTTCTCTATTGCAATACTCACTAGATTATTGCCGAATACTTTAAAATTTTCTGTTATGAATGCATTAAAATATTGAATTGATTTGCTTTTTCTGATTCTCCGTCACATGTTGCAATAATTACTGAATTCATTTTTCTCTATTGCAATACTTACTAGTTTATTGCCGAATACTTTAAAATTTTCTGTTATGAAAGCATCAAAATATTGAATCGATTTGCTTTTTCTGATTCTATATCACATGTTGCAATAATTACTGAATTAATTTTTCTCTATTGCAATACTTACTAGTTTATTGCCGAATACTTTAAAATTTTCTGTTATGAATGCATTAAAATATTGAATCGATTTGCGTTTTCTGATTCTCCGTCACATGTTGCAATAATTACTGAATTCATTTTTCTCTATTGCAATACTTACTAGTTTATTGCCGAATACTTTGAAATTTTCTGTTATGAAAGCATCAGAATATTGAATCGATTTGTTTTTTCTGATTCTATATCACATGTTGAAATAATTACTGTATTCATTTTTCTCTATTGCAATACTCACTAGTTTATTGCTTAATTTTTTTAAAATTTTCTGTTATGAAAGCATCAAAATATTGAATCGATTTGCTTTTTTTATTCTATATCACATGTTGCAATAATTACTGAATTCATTTTTCTCTATTGCAATACTCACTAGTTTATTGCTTCATTTTTTTAAAATTTTCTATTATCAAAGCATCAATATTCATTTTTCTCTATTGAAATACTCACTAGTTTATTGCCGAATACTTTAAAATTTTCTGTTATGAAAGCATCCGAATATTGAATCGATTTGCTTTTTCTGATTCTATATCACATGTTGAAATAATTACTGTATTCATTTTTCTCTATTGCAATACTTACTAGTTTATTGACGAATACTTTAAAATTTTCTGTTATGAAAGCATCAAAATATTGAATCGATTTGCTTTTTCTGATTCTCCATCACATGTTGCAATAATTACTGAATTCATTTTTCTCTATTGCAATACTTACTAGTTTATTGCCGAATACTTTAAAATTTTCTGTTATGAAACCATTAGAATATTGAATCGATTTGCTTTTTCTGATTCTATATCACATGTTGAAATAATTACTGTATTCATTTTTCTCTATTGCAATACTCACTAGTTTATTGCTTAATTTTTTAAAATTTTCTGTTATGAAAGCATCAAAATATTGAATCGATTTGCTTTTTCTGATTCTATATCACATGTTGCAATAATTACTGAATTCATTTTTCTCTATTGCAATACTTACTAGTTTATTACCAAATATTTTAAATTTTCTGTTATGAATGCATTAAAATATTGAATTGATTTGCTTTTTCTGATTCTCCGTCACATGTTGCAATAATTACTGAATTCATTTTTTCTCTATGGCAATACTTACTAGTTTATTGCCGAATACTTTAAAATTTTCTATTATCAAAGCATCAAAATAATGAATCGATTTGCTTTTTCTGATTCTATATCACATGTTGCAATAATTACTGAATTCATTTTCCTCTATTGCAATACTTACTAGTTTATTGCCGAATACTTTAAAATTTTATGTTATGAAAGCATCAGAATATTGAATCGATTTGCTTTTTCTGATTCTATATCACATGTTGAAATAATTACTGTATTCATTTTTCTCTATTGCAATACTCACTAGTTTATTGCTTAATTTTTTTTAAATTTTCTATTATCAAAGCATCAAAATAATGAATCGATTTGCTTTTTCTGATTCTATATCACATGTTGCAATAATTACTGAATTCATTTTCCTCTATTGCAATACTTACTAGTTTATTGCCGAATACTTTAAAATTTTGTTATGAAAGCATCAAAATATTGAATCGATTTGCTTTTTCTTATTCTATATCATATGTTGCAATAATTACTGAATTCATTTTTCTCTATTGCAATACTCACTAGATTATTGCCGAATACTTTAAAATTTTCTGTTATGAAAGCATCAAAATATTGAATCGATTTGCTTTTTCTGATTCTATATCACATGTTGAAATAATTACTGTATTCATTTTTCTCTATTGCAATACTCACTAGTTTATTGCTTAATTTTTTAAAAATTTTCTGTTATGAAAGCATCAAAATATTGAATCGATTTGTTTTTTCTTATTCTATATCACATGTTGCAATAATTACTGAATTCATTTTTCTCTATTGCAATACTCACTAGTTTACTGCTTAATTTTTTTAAAATTTTCTATTATCAAAGCATCAAAATAATGAATCGATTTGCTTTTTCTGATTCTATATCACATGTTGCAATAATTACTGAATTCATTTTCCTCTATTGCAATACTTACTAGTTTATTGCCGAATACTTTAAAATTTTCTGTTATGAAAGCATCAAAACATTGAATCGATTTGCTTTTTCTTATTCTATATCACATGTTGCAATAATTACTGAATTCATTTTTCTCTATTGCAATACTCACTAGATTATTGCCGAATACTTTAAAATTTTCTGTTATGAATGCATTAAAATATTGAATTGATTTGCTTTTTCTGATTCTCCGTCACATGTTGCAATAATTACTGAATTCATTTTTCTCTATTGCAATACTTACTAGTTTATTGCCGAATACTTTAAAATTTCCGGTTATGAAAGCATCAAAATATTGAATCGATTTGCTTTTTTCTGATTCTATATCACATGTTGCAATAATTACTGAATTAATTTTTATCTATTGCAATACTTACTAGTTTATTGCCGAATACTTTAAAATTTTCTGTTATGAATGCATTAAAATATTGAATCGATTTGCTTTTTCTGATTCTCCGTCACATGTTGCAATAATTACTGAATTCATTTTTCTCTATTGCAATACTTACTAGTCTATTGCCGAATACTTTAAAATTTTCTGTTATGAAAGCATCAGAATATTGAATCGATTTGCTTTTTCTGATTCTATATCACATGTTGAAATAATTACTGTATTCATTTTTCTCTATTGCAATACTCACTAGTTTATTGCTTAATTTTTTTAAAATTTTCTGTTATGAAAGCATCAAAATATTGAATCGATTTGCTTTTTCTTATTCTATATCACATGTTGCAATAATTACTGAATTCATTTTTCTCTATTGCAATACTTACTAGTTTATTGCCGAATACTTTAAAATTTTCTGTTATGAAAGCATCAAAATATTGAATCGATTTGCTTTTTCTGATTCTATATCACATGTTGAAATAATTACTGTATTCATTTTTCTCTATTGCAATACTTACTAGTTTATTGCCGAATACTTTAAAATTTTCTGTTATGAAAGCATCAAAATATTGAATCGATTTGCTTTTTCTGATTCTATATCACATGTTGAAATAATTACTGTATTCATTTTTCTCTATTGCAATACTCACTAGTTTATTGCTTAATTTTTTTAAAATTTTCTGTTATGAAAGCATCAAAATATTGAATCGATTTGCTTTTTCTTATTCTATATCACATGTTGCAATAATTACTGAATTCATTTTTCTCTATTGCAATACTTACTAGTTTATTGCCGAATACTTTAAAATTTTCTGTTATGAAAGCATCAAAATATTGAATCGATTTGCTTTTTCTGATTCTATATCACATGTTGAAATAATTACTGTATTCATTTTTCTCTATTGCAATACTCACTAGTTTATTGCTTAATTTTTTGTAAAATTTTCTGTTATGAAAGCATCAAAATATTGAATCGATTTGCTTTTTTTGTTTCTCCATCACATGTTGCAATAATTGTTGAATTAATTTTTCTCCATTTTAATACTTACTAGTTTATTACCAAATATTTTAAATTTTCTGTTATGAATGCATTAAAATATTGAATTGATTTGCTTTTTCTGATTCTCCGTCACATGTTGCAATAATTACTGAATTCATTTTTCTCTATTGCAATACTTACTAGTTTATTGCCGAATACTTTAAAATTTTCTGTTATGAAAGCATCAAAATATTGAATCGATTTGCTTTTTCTGATTCTATATCACATGTTGCAATAATTACTGAATTCATTTTTCTCTATTGCAATACTTACTAGTTTATTGCCGAATACTTTAAAATTTTCTGTTATGAATGCATTAAAATATTGAATCGATTTGCTTTTTCTGATTCTCCGTCACATGTTGCAATAATTACTGAATTCATTTTTCTCTATTGCAATACTTACTAGTTTATTGCCGAATACTTTAAAATTTTCTGTTATGAAAGCATCAAAATATTGAATCGATTTGCTTTTTCTGATTCTATATCACATGTTGAAATAATTACTGTATTCATTTTTCTCTATTGCAATACTCACTAGTTTATTGCTTAATTTTTTTAAATTTTCTGTTATGAAAGCATCAAAATATTGAATCGATTTGCTTTTTCTTATTCTATATCGCATGTTGCAATAACTACTGAATTCATTTTTCTCTATTGCAATACTCACTAGTTTATCGCTTAATATTTTTAAAATTTTCTATTATCAAAGCATCATATTCCTTTTTCTCTATTGAAATACTTACTAGTTTAATGACGAATACTTTAAAATTTTCTGTTATGAAAGCATCAAAATATTGAATCGATTTGCTTTTTCTGATTCTCCATCACATGTTGCAATAATTACTGAATTCATTTTTCTCTATTGCAATACTTACTAGTTTATTGCCGAATACTTTAAAATTTTCTGTTATGAAAGCATCCGAATAATGAATCGATTTGCTTTTTCTGATTCTATATCACATGTTGAAATAATTACTGTATTCATTTTTCTCTATTGCAATACTTACTAGTTTATTGACGAATACTTTAAAATTTTCTGTTATGAAAGCATCAAAATATTGAATCGATTTGCTTTTTCTGATTCTCCATCACATGTTGCAATAATTACTGAATTCATTTTTCTCTATTGCAATACTTACTAGTTTATTGCCGAATACTTTAAAATTTTCTGTTATGAAAGCATCAGAATATTGAATCGATTTGCTTTTTCTGATTCTATATCACATGTTGAAATAATTACTGTATTCATTTTTCTCTATTGCAATACTCACTAGTTTATTGCTTAATTTTTAAAAAATTTTCTGTTATGAAAGCATCAAAATATTGAATCGATTTGCTTTTTCTTATTCTATATCACATGTTGCAATAATTACTGAATTCATTTTTCTCTATTGCAATACTCACTAGTTTACTGCTTAATTTTTTTAAAATTTTCTATTATCAAAGCATCAAAATAATGAATCGATTTGCTTTTTCTGATTCTATATCACATGTTGCAATAATTACTGAATTCATTTTCCTCTATTGCAATACTTACTAGTTTATTGCCGAATACTTTAAAATTTTCTGTTATGAAAGCATCAAAACATTGAATCGATTTGCTTTTTCTTATTCTATATCACATGTTGCAATAATTACTGAATTCATTTTTCTCTATTGCAATACTCACTAGATTATTGCCGAATACTTTAAAATTTTCTGTTATGAATGCATTAAAATATTGAATTGATTTGCTTTTTCTGATTCTCCGTCACATGTTGGAATAATTACTGAATTCATTTTTCTCTATTGCAATACTTACTAGTTTATTGCCGAATACTTTAAAATTTTCTGTTATGAAAGCATCCGAATAATGAATCGATTTGCTTTTTCTGATTCTATATCACATGTTGAAATAATTACTGTATTCATTTTTCTCTATTGCAATACTTACTAGTTTATTGACGAATACTTTAAAATTTTCTGTTATGAAAGCATCAAAATATTGAATCGATTTGCTTTTTCTGATTCTCCATCACATGTTGCAATAATTACTGAATTCATTTTTCTCTATTGCAATACTTACTAGTTTATTGCCGAATACTTTAAAATTTTCTGTTATGAAAGCATCAGAATATTGAATCGATTTGCTTTTTCTGATTCTATATCACATGTTGAAATAATTACTGTATTCATTTTTCTCTATTGCAATACTCACTAGTTTATTGCTTAATTTTTAAAAAATTTTCTGTTATGAAAGCATCAAAATATTGAATCGATTTGCTTTTTCTTATTCTATATCACATGTTGCAATAATTACTGAATTCATTTTTCTCTATTGCAATACTCACTAGTTTACTGCTTAATTTTTTTAAAATTTTCTATTATCAAAGCATCAAAATAATGAATCGATTTGCTTTTTCTGATTCTATATCACATGTTGCAATAATTACTGAATTCATTTTCCTCTATTGCAATACTTACTAGTTTATTGCCGAATACTTTAAAATTTTCTGTTATGAAAGCATCAAAACATTGAATCGATTTGCTTTTTCTTATTCTATATCACATGTTGCAATAATTACTGAATTCATTTTTCTCTATTGCAATACTCACTAGATTATTGCCGAATACTTTAAAATTTTCTGTTATGAATGCATTAAAATATTGAATTGATTTGCTTTTTCTGATTCTCCGTCACATGTTGGAATAATTACTGAATTCATTTTTCTCTATTGCAATACTTACTAGTTTATTGCCGAATACTTTAAAATTTTCTGTTATGAAAGCATCAAAATATTGAATCGATTTGCTTTTTCTGATTCTATATCACATGTTGCAATAATTACTGAATTAATTTTTCTCTATTGCAATACTTACTAGTTTATTGCCGAATACTTTAAAATTTTCTGTTATGAATGCATTAAAATATTGAATCGATTTGCTTTTTCTGATTCTCCGTCACATGTTGCAATAATTACTGAATTCATTTTTCTCTATTGCAATACTTACTAGTTTATTGCCGAATACTTTAAAATTTTCTGTTATGAAAGCATCAGAATATTGAATCGATTTGTTTTTTCTGATTCTATATCACATGTTGAAATAATTACTGTATTCATTTTTCTCTATTGCAATACTCACTAGTTTATTGCTTAATTTTTTAAAATTTTCTGTTATGAAAGCATCAAAATATTGAATCGATTGGCTTTTTTCTTATTCTATATCACATGTTGCAATAATTACTGAATTCATTTTTCTCTATTGCAATACTCACTAGTTTATTGCTTAATTTTTTTAAAATTTTCTATTATCAAAGCATCAATATTCATTTTTCTCTATTGAAATACTTACTAGTTTATTGCCGAATACTTTAAAATTTTCTGTTATGAAAGCATCCGAATATTGAATCGATTTGCTTTTTCTGATTCTATATCACATGTTGAAATAATTACTGTATTCATTTTTCTCTATTGCAATACTTACTAGTTTATTGCCGAATACTTTAAAATTTTCTGTTATGAAAGCATCAAAATATTGAATCGATTTGCTTTTTCTGATTCTATATCACATGTTGAAATAATTACTGTATTCATTTTTCTCTATTGCAATACTCACTAGTTTATTGCTTAATTTTTTTAAAATTTTCTGTTATGAAAGCATCAAAATATTGAATCGATTTGCTTTTTCTTATTCTATATCACATGTTGCAATAATTACTGAATTCATTTTTCTCTATTGCAATACTTACTAGATTATTGCCGAATACTTTAAAATTTTCTGTTATGAATGCATTAAAATATTGAATTGATTTGCTTTTTCTGATTCTCCGTCACATGTTGGAATAATTACTGAATTCATTTTTCTCTATTGCAATACTCACTAGTTTATTGCTTAATTTTTTGTAAAATTTTCTGTTATGAAAGCATCAAAATATTGAATCGATTTGCTTTTTTTGTTTCTCCATCACATGTTGCAATAATTGTTGAATTAATTTTTCTCCATTTTAATACTTACTAGTTTATTACCAAATATTTTAAATTTTCTGTTATGAATGCATTAAAATATTGAATTGATTTGCTTTTTTCTGATTCTCCGTCACATGTTGCAATAATTACTGAATTCATTTTTCTCTATTGCAATACTTACTAGTTTATTGCCGAATACTTTAAAATTTTCTGTTATGAAAGCATCAAAATATTGAATCGATTTGCTTTTTCTGATTCTATATCACATGTTGCAATAATTACTGAATTCATTTTTCTCTATTGCAATACTTACTAGTTTATTGCCGAATACTTTAAAATTTTCTGTTATGAATGCATTAAAATATTGAATCGATTTGCTTTTTCTGATTCTCCGTCACATGTTGCAATAATTACTGAATTCATTTTTCTCTATTGCAATACTTACTAGTTTATTGCCGAATACTTTAAAATTTTCTGTTATGAAAGCATCAAAATATTGAATCGATTTGCTTTTTCTGATTCTATATCACATGTTGAAATAATTACTGTATTCATTTTTCTCTATTGCAATACTCACTAGTTTATTGCTTAATTTTTTTAAAATTTTCTGTTATAAAAGCATCAAAATATTGAATCGATTTGCTTTTTCTTATTCTATATCACATGTTGCAATAATTACTGAATTCATTTTTCTCTATTGCAATACTTACTAGTTTATTGCCGAATACTTTAAAATTTTCTGTTATGAAAGCATCAAAATATTGAATCGATTTGCTTTTTCTTATTCTATATCACATGTTGCAATAATTACTGAATTCATTTTTCTCTATTGCAATACTCACTAGTTTACTGCTTAATTTTTTTAAAATTTTCTATTATCAAAGCATCAAAATAATGAATCGATTTGCTTTTTCTGATTCTATATCACATGTTGCAATAATTACTGAATTCATTTTCCTCTATTGCAATACTTACTAGTTTATTGCCGAATACTTTAAAATTTTCTGTTATGAAAGCATCAAAACATTGAATCGATTTGCTTTTTCTTATTCTATATCACATGTTGCAATAATTACTGAATTCATTTTTCTCTATTGCAATACTCACTAGATTATTGCCGAATACTTTAAAATTTTCTGTTATGAATGCATTAAAATATTGAATTGATTTGCTTTTTCTGATTCTCCGTCACATGTTGCAATAATTACTGAATTCATTTTTCTCTATTGCAATACTTACTAGTTTATTGCCGAATACTTTAAAATTTCCGGTTATGAAAGCATCAAAATATTGAATCGATTTGCTTTTTCTGATTCTATATCACATGTTGCAATAATTACTGAATTAATTTTTATCTATTGCAATACTTACTAGTTTATTGCCGAATACTTTAAAATTTTCTGTTATGAATGCATTAAAATATTGAATCGATTTGCTTTTTCTGATTCTCCGTCACATGTTGCAATAATTACTGAATTCATTTTTCTCTATTGCAATACTTACTAGTCTATTGCCGAATACTTTAAAATTTTCTGTTATGAAAGCATCAGAATATTGAATCGATTTGCTTTTTCTGATTCTATATCACATGTTGAAATAATTACTGTATTCATTTTTCTCTATTGCAATACTCACTAGTTTATTGCTTAATTTTTTTAAAATTTTCTGTTATGAAAGCATCAAAATATTGAATCGATTTGCTTTTTCTTATTCTATATCACATGTTGCAATAATTACTGAATTCATTTTTCTCTATTGCAATACTTACTAGTTTATTGCCGAATACTTTAAAATTTTCTGTTATGAAAGCATCAAAATATTGAATCGATTTGCTTTTTCTGATTCTATATCACATGTTGAAATAATTACTGTATTCATTTTTCTCTATTGCAATACTTACTAGTTTATTGCCGAATACTTTAAAATTTTCTGTTATGAAAGCATCAAAATATTGAATCGATTTGCTTTTTCTGATTCTATATCACATGTTGAAATAATTACTGTATTCATTTTTCTCTATTGCAATACTCACTAGTTTATTGCTTAATTTTTTTAAAATTTTCTGTTATGAAAGCATCAGAATATTGAATCGATTTGCATTTTCTGATTCTATATCACATGTTGAAATAATTAATGTATTCATTTTTCTCTATTGCAATACTCACTAGTTTATTGCTTAATTTTTTTAAATTTTCTGTTATGAAAGCATCAAAATATTGAATCGATTTGCTTTTTCTTATTCTATATCACATGTTGCAATAACTACTGAATTCATTTTTCTCTATTGCAATACTCACTAGTTTATCGCTTAATATTTTTAAAATTTTCTATTATCAAAGCATCATATTCCTTTTTCTCTATTGAAATACTTACTAGTTTAATGACGAATACTTTAAAATTTTCTGTTATGAAAGCATCAAAATATTGAATCGATTTGCTTTTTCTGATTCTCCATCACATGTTGCAATAATTACTGAATTCATTTTTCTCTATTGCAATACTTACTAGTTTATTGCCGAATACTTTAAAATTTTCTGTTATGAAAGCATCCGAATAATGAATCGATTTGCTTTTTCTGATTCTATATCACATGTTGAAATAATTACTGTATTCATTTTTCTCTATTGCAATACTTACTAGTTTATTGACGAATACTTTAAAATTTTCTGTTATGAAAGCATCAAAATATTGAATCGATTTGCTTTTTCTGATTCTCCATCACATGTTGCAATAATTACTGAATTCATTTTTCTCTATTGCAATACTTACTAGTTTATTGCCGAATACTTTAAAATTTTCTGTTATGAAAGCATCAGAATATTGAATCGATTTGCTTTTTCTGATTCTATATCACATGTTGAAATAATTACTGTATTCATTTTTCTCTATTGCAATACTCACTAGTTTATTGCTTAATTTTTAAAAATTTTCTGTTATGAAAGCATCAAAATATTGAATCGATTTGCTTTTTCTTATTCTATATCACATGTTGCAATAATTACTGAATTCATTTTTCTCTATTGCAATACTCACTAGTTTACTGCTTAATTTTTTTAAAATTTTCTATTATCAAAGCATCAAAATAATGAATCGATTTGCTTTTTCTGATTCTATATCACATGTTGCAATAATTACTGAATTCATTTTTCTCTATTGCAATACTCACTAGTTTATCGCTTAATATTTTTAAAATTTTCTATTATCAAAGCATCATATTCCTTTTTCTCTATTGAAATACTTACTAGTTTAATGACGAATACTTTAAAATTTTCTGTTATGAAAGCATCAAAATATTGAATCGATTTGCTTTTTCTGATTCTCCATCACATGTTGCAATAATTACTGAATTCATTTTTCTCTATTGCAATACTTACTAGTTTATTGCCGAATACTTTAAAATTTTCTGTTATGAAAGCATCCGAATAATGAATCGATTTGCTTTTTCTGATTCTATATCACATGTTGAAATAATTACTGTATTCATTTTTCTCTATTGCAATACTTACTAGTTTATTGACGAATACTTTAAAATTTTCTGTTATGAAAGCATCAAAATATTGAATCGATTTGCTTTTTCTGATTCTCCATCACATGTTGCAATAATTACTGAATTCATTTTTCTCTATTGCAATACTTACTAGTTTATTGCCGAATACTTTAAAATTTTCTGTTATGAAAGCATCAGAATATTGAATCGATTTGCTTTTTCTGATTCTATATCACATGTTGAAATAATTACTGTATTCATTTTTCTCTATTGCAATACTCACTAGTTTATTGCTTAATTTTTAAAAAATTTTCTGTTATGAAAGCATCAAAATATTGAATCGATTTGCTTTTTCTTATTCTATATCACATGTTGCAATAATTACTGAATTCATTTTTCTCTATTGCAATACTCACTAGTTTACTGCTTAATTTTTTTAAAATTTTCTATTATCAAAGCATCAAAATAATGAATCGATTTGCTTTTTTCTGATTCTATATCACATGTTGCAATAATTACTGAATTCATTTTCCTCTATTGCAATACTTACTAGTTTATTGCCGAATACTTTAAAATTTTCTGTTATGAAAGCATCAAAACATTGAATCGATTTGCTTTTTCTTATTCTATATCACATGTTGCAATAATTACTGAATTCATTTTTTCTCTATTGCAATACTCACTAGATTATTGCCGAATACTTTAAAATTTTCTGTTATGAATGCATTAAAATATTGAATTGATTTGCTTTTTCTGATTCTCCGTCACATGTTGGAATAATTACTGAATTCATTTTTCTCTATTGCAATACTTACTAGTTTATTGCCGAATACTTTAAAATTTTCTGTTATGAAAGCATCAAAATATTGAATCGATTTGCTTTTTCTGATTCTATATCACATGTTGCAATAATTACTGAATTAATTTTTCTCTATTGCAATACTTACTAGTTTATTGCCGAATACTTTAAAATTTTCTGTTATGAATGCATTAAAATATTGAATCGATTTGCTTTCTCTGATTCTCCGTCACATGTTGCAATAATTACTGAATTCATTTTTCTCTATTGCAATACTTACTAGTTTATTGCCGAATACTTTAAAATTTTCTGTTATGAAAGCATCAGAATATTGAATCGATTTGTTTTTTCTGATTCTATATCACATGTTGAAATAATTACTGTATTCATTTTTCTCTATTGCAATACTCACTAGTTTATTGCTTAATTTTTTTAAAATTTTCTGTTATGAAAGCATCAAAATATTGAATCGATTTGCTTTTTCTTATTCTATATCACATGTTGCAATAATTACTGAATTCATTTTTCTCTATTGCAATACTCACTAGTTTATTGCTTAATTTTTTTAAAATTTTCTATTATCAAAGCATCAATATTCATTTTTCTCTATTGAAATACTTACTAGTTTATTGCCGAATACTTTAAAATTTTCTGTTATGAAAGCATCAAAATATTGAATCGATTTGCTTTTTCTGATTCTCCGTCACATGTTGCAATAATTACTGAATTCATTTTTCTCTATTGCAATACTTACTAGTTTATTGCCGAATACTTTAAAATTTTCTGTTATGAAAGCATCAAAATATTGAATCGATTTGCTTTTTCTGATTCTATATCACATGTTGAAATAATTACTGTATTCATTTTTCTCTATTGCAATACTCACTAGTTTATTGCTTAATTTTTTTAAAATTTTCTGTTATAAAAGCATCAAAATATTGAATCGATTTGCTTTTTCTTATTCTATATCACATGTTGCAATAATTACTGAATTCATTTTTCTCTATTGCAATACTTACTAGTTTATTGCCGAATACTTTAAAATTTTCTGTTATGAAAGCATCAAAATATTGAATCGATTTGCTTTTTCTTATTCTATATCACATGTTGCAATAATTACTGAATTCATTTTTCTCTATTGCAATACTCACTAGTTTACTGCTTAATTTTTTTAAAATTTTCTATTATCAAAGCATCAAAATAATGAATCGATTTGCTTTTTCTGATTCTATATCACATGTTGCAATAATTACTGAATTCATTTTCCTCTATTGCAATACTTACTAGTTTATTGCCGAATACTTTAAAATTTTCTGTTATGAAAGCATCAAAACATTGAATCGATTTGCTTTTTCTTATTCTATATCACATGTTGCAATAATTACTGAATTCATTTTTCTCTATTGCAATACTCACTAGATTATTGCCGAATACTTTAAAATTTTCTGTTATGAATGCATTAAAATATTGAATTGATTTGCTTTTTCTGATTCTCCGTCACATGTTGCAATAATTACTGAATTCATTTTTCTCTATTGCAATACTTACTAGTTTATTGCCGAATACTTTAAAATTTCCGGTTATGAAAGCATCAAAATATTGAATCGATTTGCTTTTTCTGATTCTATATCACATGTTGCAATAATTACTGAATTAATTTTTATCTATTGCAATACTTACTAGTTTATTGCCGAATACTTTAAAATTTTCTGTTATGAATGCATTAAAATATTGAATCGATTTGCTTTTTCTGATTCTCCGTCACATGTTGCAATAATTACTGAATTCATTTTTCTCTATTGCAATACTTACTAGTCTATTGCCGAATACTTTAAAATTTTCTGTTATGAAAGCATCAGAATATTGAATCGATTTGCTTTTTCTGATTCTATATCACATGTTGAAATAATTACTGTATTCATTTTTCTCTCATTGCAATACTCACTAGTTTATTGCTTAATTTTTTTAAAATTTTCTGTTATGAAAGCATCAAAATATTGAATCGATTTGCTTTTTCTTATTCTATATCACATGTTGCAATAATTACTGAATTCATTTTTCTCTATTGCAATACTTACTAGTTTATTGCCGAATACTTTAAAATTTTCTGTTATGAAAGCATCAAAATATTGAATCGATTTGCTTTTTCTGATTCTATATCACATGTTGAAATAATTACTGTATTCATTTTTCTCTATTGCAATACTTACTAGTTTATTGCCGAATACTTTAAAATTTTCTGTTATGAAAGCATCAAAATATTGAATCGATTTGCTTTTTCTGATTCTATATCACATGTTGAAATAATTACTGTATTCATTTTTCTCTATTGCAATACTCACTAGTTTATTGCTTAATTTTTTTAAAATTTTCTGTTATGAAAGCATCAAAATATTGAATCGATTTGCTTTTTCTTATTCTATATCACATGTTGCAATAATTACTGAATTCATTTTTCTCTATTGCAATACTTACTAGTTTATTGCCGAATACTTTAAAATTTTCTGTTATGAAAGCATCAGAATATTGAATCGATTTGCTTTTTCTGATTCTATATCACATGTTGAAATAATTAATGTATTCATTTTTCTCTATTGCAATACTCACTAGTTTATTGCTTAATTTTTTTTAAATTTTCTGTTATGAAAGCATCAAAATATTGAATCGATTTGCTTTTTCTTATTCTATATCACATGTTGCAATAACTACTGAATTCATTTTTCTCTATTGCAATACTCACTAGTTTATCGCTTAATATTTTTAAAATTTTCTATTATCAAAGCATCATATTCCTTTTTCTCTATTGAAATACTTACTAGTTTAATGACGAATACTTTAAAATTTTCTGTTATGAAAGCATCAAAATATTGAATCGATTTGCTTTTTCTGATTCTCCATCACATGTTGCAATAATTACTGAATTCATTTTTCTCTATTGCAATACTTACTAGTTTATTGCCGAATACTTTAAAATTTTCTGTTATGAAAGCATCCGAATAATGAATCGATTTGCTTTTTCTGATTCTATATCACATGTTGAAATAATTACTGTATTCATTTTTCTCTATTGCAATACTTACTAGTTTATTGACGAATACTTTAAAATTTTCTGTTATGAAAGCATCAAAATATTGTATCGATTTGCTTTTTCTGATTCTCCATCACATGTTGCAATAATTACTGAATTCATTTTTCTCTATTGCAATACTTACTAGTTTATTGCCGAATACTTTAAAATTTTCTGTTATGAAAGCATCAGAATATTGAATCGATTTGCTTTTTCTGATTCTATATCACATGTTGAAATAATTACTGTATTCATTTTTTCTCTATTGCAATACTCACTAGTTTATTGCTTAATTTTTAAAAAATTTTCTGTTATGAAAGCATCAAAATATTGAATCGATTTGCTTTTTCTTATTCTATATCACATGTTGCAATAATTACTGAATTCATTTTTCTCTATTGCAATACTCACTAGTTTACTGCTTAATTTTTTTAAAATTTTCTATTATCAAAGCATCAAAATAATGAATCGATTTGCTTTTTCTGATTCTATATCACATGTTGCAATAATTACTGAATTCATTTTCCTCTATTGCAATACTTACTAGTTTATTGCCGAATACTTTAAAATTTTCTGTTATGAAAGCATCAAAACATTGAATCGATTTGCTTTTTCTTATTCTATATCACATGTTGCAATAATTACTGAATTCATTTTTCTCTATTGCAATACTCACTAGATTATTGCCGAATACTTTAAAATTTTCTGTTATGAATGCATTAAAATATTGAATTGATTTGCTTTTTCTGATTCTCCGTCACATGTTGGAATAATTACTGAATTCATTTTTCTCTATTGCAATACTTACTAGTTTATTGCCGAATACTTTAAAATTTTCTGTTATGAAAGCATCAAAATATTGAATCGATTTGCTTTTTCTGATTCTATATCACATGTTGCAATAATTACTGAATTAATTTTTCTCTATTGCAATACTTACTAGTTTATTGCCGAATACTTTAAAATTTTCTGTTATGAATGCATTAAAATATTGAATCGATTTGCTTTCTCTGATTCTCCGTCACATGTTGCAATAATTACTGAATTCATTTTTCTCTATTGCAATACTTACTAGTTTATTGCCGAATACTTTAAAATTTTCTGTTATGAAAGCATCAGAATATTGAATCGATTTGTTTTTTCTGATTCTATATCACATGTTGAAATAATTACTGTATTCATTTTTCTCTATTGCAATACTCACTAGTTTATTGCTTAATTTTTTTAAAATTTTCTGTTATGAAAGCATCAAAATATTGAATCGATTGGCTTTTTCTTATTCTATATCACATGTTGCAATAATTACTGAATTCATTTTTCTCTATTGCAATACTCACTAGTTTATTGCTTAATTTTTTTAAAATTTTCTATTATCAAAGCATCAATATTCATTTTTCTCTATTGAAATACTTACTAGTTTATTGCCGAATACTTTAAAATTTTCTGTTATGAAAGCATCCGAATATTGAATCGATTTGCTTTTTCTGATTCTATATCACATGTTGAAATAATTACTGTATTCATTTTTCTCTATTGCAATACTTACTAGTTTATTGCCGAATACTTTAAAATTTTCTGTTATGAAAGCATCAACATATTGAATCGATTTGCTTTTTCTGATTCTATATCACATGTTGAAATAATTACTGTATTCATTTTTCTCTATTGCAATACTCACTAGTTTATTGCTTAATTTTTTTAAAATTTTCTGTTATGAAAGCATCAAAATATTGAATCGATTTGCTTTTTCTTATTCTATATCACATGTTGCAATAATTACTGAATTCATTTTTTTCTATTGCAATACTTACTAGTTTATTGCCGAATACTTTAAAATTTTCTGTTATGAAAGCATCAAAATATTGAATCGATTTGCTTTTTCTGATTCTATATCACATGTTGAAATAATTACTGTATTCATTTTTCTCTATTGCAATACTCACTAGTTTATTGCTTAATTTTTTGTAAAATTTTCTGTTATGAAAGCATCAAAATATTGAATCGATTTGCTTTTTTTGTTTCTCCATCACATGTTGCAATAATTGTTGAATTAATTTTTCTCCATTTTAATACTTACTAGTTTATTACCAAATATTTTAAATTTTCTGTTATGAATGCATTAAAATATTGAATTGATTTGCTTTTTCTGATTCTCCGTCACATGTTGCAATAATTACTGAATTCATTTTTCTCTATTGCAATACTTACTAGTTTATTGCCGAATACTTTAAAATTTTCTGTTATGAAAGCATCAAAATATTGAATCGATTTGCTTTTTCTGATTCTATATCACATGTTGCAATAATTACTGAATTCATTTTTCTCTATTGCAATACTTACTAGTTTATTGCCGAATACTTTAAAATTTTCTGTTATGAATGCATTAAAATATTGAATCGATTTGCTTTTTCTGATTCTCCGTCACATGTTGCAATAATTACTGAATTCATTTTTCTCTATTGCAATACTTACTAGTTTATTGCCGAATACTTTAAAATTTTCTGTTATGAAAGCATCAGAATATTGAATCGATTTGCTTTTTCTGATTCTATATCACATGTTGCAATAATTACTGTATTCATTTTTCTCTATTGCAATACTCACTAGTTTATTGCTTAATTTTTTTTAAATTTTCTGTTATGAAAGCATCAAAATATTGAATCGATTTGCTTTTTCTTATTCTATATCACATGTTGCAATAATTACTGAATTCATTTTTCTCTATTGCAATACTCACTAGTTTATCGCTTAATATTTTTAAAATTTTCTATTATCAAAGCATCATATTCCTTTTTCTCTATTGAAATACTTACTAGTTTAATGACGAATACTTTAAAATTTTCTGTTATGAAAGCATCAAAATATTGAATCGATTTGCTTTTTCTGATTCTCCATCACATGTTGCAATAATTACTGAATTCATTTTTCTCTATTGCAATACTTACTAGTTTATTGCCGAATACTTTAAAATTTTCTGTTATGAAAGCATCCGAATAATGAATCGATTTGCTTTTTCTGATTCTATATCACATGTTGAAATAATTACTGTATTCATTTTTCTCTATTGCAATACTTACTAGTTTATTGACGAATACTTTAAAATTTTCTGTTATGAAAGCATCAAAATATTGAATCGATTTGCTTTTTCTGATTCTCCATCACATGTTGCAATAATTACTGAATTCATTTTTCTCTATTGCAATACTTACTAGTTTATTGCCGAATACTTTAAAATTTTCTGTTATGAAAGCATCAGAATATTGAATCGATTTGCTTTTTCTGATTCTATATCACATGTTGAAATAATTACTGTATTCATTTTTCTCTATTGCAATACTCACTAGTTTATTGCTTAATTTTTTAAAAATTTTCTGTTATGAAAGCATCAAAATATTGAATCGATTTGCTTTTTCTTATTCTATATCACATGTTGCAATAATTACTGAATTCATTTTTCTCTATTGCAATACTCACTAGTTTACTGCTTAATTTTTTTAAAATTTTCTATTATCAAAGCATCAAAATAATGAATCGATTTGCTTTTTCTGATTCTATATCACATGTTGCAATAATTACTGAATTCATTTTCCTCTATTGCAATACTTACTAGTTTATTGCCGAATACTTTAAAATTTTCTGTTATGAAAGCATCAAAACATTGAATCGATTTGCTTTTTCTTATTCTATATCACATGTTGCAATAATTACTGAATTCATTTTTCTCTATTGCAATACTCACTAGATTATTGCCGAATACTTTAAAATTTTCTGTTATGAATGCATTAAAATATTGAATTGATTTGCTTTTTCTGATTCTCCGTCACATGTTGGAATAATTACTGAATTCATTTTTCTCTATTGCAATACTTACTAGTTTATTGCCGAATACTTTAAAATTTTCTGTTATGAAAGCATCAAAATATTGAATCGATTTGCTTTTTCTGATTCTATATCATATGTTGCAATAATTACTGAATTAATTTTTCTCTATTGCAATACTTACTAGTTTATTGCCGAATACTTTAAAATTTTCTGTTATGAATGCATTAAAATATTGAATCGATTTGCTTTTTCTGATTCTCCGTCACATGTTGCAATAATTACTGAATTCATTTTTCTCTATTGCAATACTTACTAGTTTATTGCCGAATACTTTAAAATTTTCTGTTATGAAAGCATCAGAATATTGAATCGATTTGTTTTTTCTGATTCTATATCACATGTTGAAATAATTACTGTATTCATTTTTCTCTATTGCAATACTCACTAGTTTATTGCTTAATTTTTTTAAAATTTTCTGTTATGAAAGCATCAAAATATTGAATCGATTTGCTTTTTTCTTATTCTATATCACATGTTGCAATAATTACTGAATTCATTTTTCTCTATTGCAATACTCACTAGTTTATTGCTTAATTTTTTTAAAATTTTCTATTATCAAAGCATCAATATTCATTTTTCTCTATTGAAATACTTACTAGTTTATTGCCGAATACTTTAAAATTTTCTGTTATGAAAGCATCCGAATATTGAATCGATTTGCTTTTTCTGATTCTATATCACATGTTGAAATAATTACTGTATTCATTTTTCTCTATTGCAATACTTACTAGTTTATTGACGAATACTTTAAAATTTTCTGGTATGAAAGCATCAAAATATTGAATCGATTTGCTTTTTCTGATTCTCCATCACATGTTGCAATAATTACTGAATTCATTTTTCTCTATTGCAATACTTACTAGTTTATTGCCGAATACTTTAAAATTTTCTGTTATGAAACCATCAGAATATTGAATCGATTTGCTTTTTCTGATTCTATATCACATGTTGAAATAATTACTGTATTCATTTTTCTCTATTGCAATACTCACTAGTTTATTGCTTAATTTTTTAAAATTTTCTGTTATGAAAGCATCAAAATATTGAATCGATTTGCTTTTTTCTGATTCTATATCACATGTTGCAATAATTACTGAATTCATTTTTCTCTATTGCAATACTTACTAGTTTATTGCCGAATACTTTAAAATTTTCTGTTATGAAAGCATCAAAATATTGAATCGATTTGCTTTTTTCTGATTCTATATCACATGTTGAAATAATTACTGTATTCATTTTTCTCTATTGCAATACTCACTAGTTTATTGCTTAATTTTTTGTAAAATTTTCTGTTATGAAAGCATCAAAATATTGAATCGATTTGCTTTTTTTGTTTCTCCATCACATGTTGCAATAATTGTTGAATTAATTTTTCTCCATTTTAATACTTACTAGTTTATTACCAAATATTTTAAATTTTCTGTTATGAATGCATTAAAATATTGAATTGATTTGCTTTTTCTGATTCTCCGTCACATGTTGCAATAATTACTGAATTCATTTTTCTCTATTGCAATACTTACTAGTTTATTGCCGAATACTTTAAAATTTTCTGTTATGAAAGCATCAAAATATTGAATCGATTTGCTTTTTCTGATTCTATATCACATGTTGCAATAATTACTGAATTCATTTTTCTCTATTGCAATACTTACTAGTTTATTGCCGAATACTTTAAAATTTTCTGTTATGAATGCATTAAAATATTGAATCGATTTGCTTTTTCTGATTCTCCGTCACATGTTGCAATAATTACTGAATTCATTTTTCTCTATTGCAATACTTACTAGTTTATTGCCGAATACTTTAAAATTTTCTGTTATGAAAGCATCAGAATATTGAATCGATTTGCTTTTTCTGATTCTATATCACATGTTGCAATAATTACTGTATTCATTTTTCTCTATTGCAATACTCACTAGTTTATTGCTTAATTTTTTTTAAATTTTCTGTTATGAAAGCATCAAAATATTGAATCGATTTGCTTTTTCTTATTCTATATCACATGTTGCAATAATTACTGAATTCATTTTTCTCTATTGCAATACTCACTAGTTTATCGCTTAATATTTTTAAAATTTTCTATTATCAAAGCATCATATTCCTTTTTCTCTATTGAAATACTTACTAGTTTAATGACGAATACTTTAAAATTTTCTGTTATGAAAGCATCAAAATATTGAATCGATTTGCTTTTTCTGATTCTCCATCACATGTTGCAATAATTACTGAATTCATTTTTCTCTATTGCAATACTTACTAGTTTATTGCCGAATACTTTAAAATTTTCTGTTATGAAAGCATCCGAATAATGAATCGATTTGCTTTTTCTGATTCTATATCACATGTTGAAATAATTACTGTATTCATTTTTCTCTATTGCAATACTTACTAGTTTATTGACGAATACTTTAAAATTTTCTGTTATGAAAGCATCAAAATATTGAATCGATTTGCTTTTTCTGATTCTCCATCACATGTTGCAATAATTACTGAATTCATTTTTCTCTATTGCAATACTTACTAGTTTATTGCCGAATACTTTAAAATTTTCTGTTATGAAAGCATCAGAATATTGAATCGATTTGCTTTTTCTGATTCTATATCACATGTTGAAATAATTACTGTATTCATTTTTCTCTATTGCAATACTCACTAGTTTATTGCTTAATTTTTTAAAAATTTTCTGTTATGAAAGCATCAAAATATTGAATCGATTTGCTTTTTCTTATTCTATATCACATGTTGCAATAATTACTGAATTCATTTTTCTCTATTGCAATACTCACTAGTTTACTGCTTAATTTTTTTAAAATTTTCTATTATCAAAGCATCAAAATAATGAATCGATTTGCTTTTTCTGATTCTATATCACATGTTGCAATAATTACTGAATTCATTTTCCTCTATTGCAATACTTACTAGTTTATTGCCGAATACTTTAAAATTTTCTGTTATGAAAGCATCAAAACATTGAATCGATTTGCTTTTTCTTATTCTATATCACATGTTGCAATAATTACTGAATTCATTTTTCTCTATTGCAATACTCACTAGATTATTGCCGAATACTTTAAAATTTTCTGTTATGAATGCATTAAAATATTGAATTGATTTGCTTTTTCTGATTCTCCGTCACATGTTGGAATAATTACTGAATTCATTTTTCTCTATTGCAATACTTACTAGTTTATTGCCGAATACTTTAAAATTTTCTGTTATGAAAGCATCAAAATATTGAATCGATTTGCTTTTTCTGATTCTATATCACATGTTGCAATAATTACTGAATTAATTTTTCTCTATTGCAATACTTACTAGTTTATTGCCGAATACTTTAAAATTTTCTGTTATGAATGCATTAAAATATTGAATCGATTTGCTTTTTCTGATTCTCCGTCACATGTTGCAATAATTACTGAATTCATTTTTTCCTATTGCAATACTTACTAGTTTATTGCCGAATACTTTAAAATTTTCTGTTATGAAAGCATCAGAATATTGAATCGATTTGTTTTTTCTGATTCTATATCACATGTTGAAATAATTACTGTATTCATTTTTCTCTATTGCAATACTCAC
Source organism: Drosophila mojavensis (assembly GCF_018153725.1). NCBI lineage: Eukaryota > Metazoa > Arthropoda > Insecta > Diptera > Drosophilidae > Drosophila > Drosophila mojavensis. The sequence continues at coordinate 113,910 of NW_025318894.1, read as the reverse complement.
TAGTTTATTGCTTAATTTTTTTAAAATTTTCTGTTATGAAAGCATCAAAATATTGAATCGATTTGCTTTTTTCTTATTCTATATCACATGTTGCAATAATTACTGAATTCATTTTTCTCTATTGCAATACTCACTAGTTTATTGCTTAATTTTTTTAAAATTTTCTATTATCAAAGCATCAATATTCATTTTTCTCTATTGAAATACTTACTAGTTTATTGCCGAATACTTTAAAATTTTCTGTTATGAAAGCATCCGAATATTGAATCGATTTGCTTTTTCTGATTCTATATCACATGTTGAAATAATTACTGTATTCATTTTTCTCTATTGCAATACTTACTAGTTTATTGACGAATACTTTAAAATTTTCTGTTATGAAAGCATCAAAATATTGAATCGATTTGCTTTTTCTGATTCTCCATCACATGTTGCAATAATTACTGAATTCATTTTTCTCTATTGCAATACTTACTAGTTTATTGCCGAATACTTTAAAATTTTCTGTTATGAAACCATCAGAATATTGAATCGATTTGCTTTTTCTGATTCTATATCACATGTTGAAATAATTACTGTATTCATTTTTCTCTATTGCAATACTCACTAGTTTATTGCTTAATTTTTTAAAATTTTCTGTTATGAAAGCATCAAAATATTGAATCGATTTGCTTTTTCTGATTCTATATCACATGTTGCAATAATTACTGAATTCATTTTTCTCTATTGCAATACTTACTAGTTTATTACCAAATATTTTAAATTTTCTGTTATGAATGCATTAAAATATTGAATTGATTTGCTTTTTCTGATTCTCCGTCACATGTTGCAATAATTACTGAATTCATTTTTCTCTATGGCAATACTTACTAGTTTATTGCCGAATACTTTAAAATTTTCTATTATCAAAGCATCAAAATAATGAATCGATTTGCTTTTTTCTGATTCTATATCACATGTTGCAATAATTACTGAATTCATTTTCCTCTATTGCAATACTTACTAGTTTATTGCCGAATACTTTAAAATTTTCTGTTATGAAAGCATCAAAACATTGAATCGATTTGCTTTTTCTTATTCTATATCACATGTTGCAATAATTACTGAATTCATTTTTTCTCTATTGCAATACTCACTAGATTATTGCCGAATACTTTAAAATTTTCTGTTATGAATGCATTAAAATATTGAATTGATTTGCTTTTTTCTGATTCTCCGTCACATGTTGGAATAATTACTGAATTCATTTTTCTCTATTGCAATACTTACTAGTTTATTGCCGAATACTTTAAAATTTTCTGTTATGAAAGCATCAAAATATTGAATCGATTTGCTTTTTCTGATTCTATATCATATGTTGCAATAATTACTGAATTAATTTTTCTCTATTGCAATACTTACTAGTTTATTGCCGAATACTTTAAAATTTTCTGTTATGAATGCATTAAAATATTGAATCGATTTGCTTTTTTCTGATTCTCCGTCACATGTTGCAATAATTACTGAATTCATTTTTCTCTATTGCAATACTTACTAGTTTATTGCCGAATACTTTAAAATTTTCTGTTATGAAAGCATCAGAATATTGAATCGATTTGTTTTTTCTGATTCTATATCACATGTTGAAATAATTACTGTATTCATTTTTCTCTATTGCAATACTCACTAGTTTATTGCTTAATTTTTTTAAAATTTTCTGTTATGAAAGCATCAAAATATTGAATCGATTTGCTTTTTCTTATTCTATATCACATGTTGCAATAATTACTGAATTCATTTTTCTCTATTGCAATACTCACTAGTTTATTGCTTAATTTTTTTTAAAATTTTCTATTATCAAAGCATCAATATTCATTTTTCTCTATTGAAATACTTACTAGTTTATTGCCGAATACTTTAAAATTTTCTGTTATGAAAGCATCCGAATATTGAATCGATTTGCTTTTTCTGATTCTATATCACATGTTGAAATAATTACTGTATTCATTTTTCTCTATTGCAATACTTACTAGTTTATTGACGAATACTTTAAAATTTTCTGGTATGAAAGCATCAAAATATTGAATCGATTTGCTTTTTCTGATTCTCCATCACATGTTGCAATAATTACTGAATTCATTTTTCTCTATTGCAATACTTACTAGTTTATTGCCGAATACTTTAAAATTTTCTGTTATGAAACCATCAGAATATTGAATCGATTTGCTTTTTCTGATTCTATATCACATGTTGAAATAATTACTGTATTCATTTTTCTCTATTGCAATACTCACTAGTTTATTGCTTAATTTTTTGTAAAATTTTCTGTTATGAAAGCATCAAAATATTGAATCGATTTGCTTTTTTTGTTTCTCCATCACATGTTGCAATAATTGTTGAATTAATTTTTCTCTATTGCAATACTTACTAGTTTATTGCCGAATACTTTAAAATTTTCTGTTATGAAAGCATCAAAATATTGAATCGATTTGCTTTTTCTGATTCTATATCACATGTTGAAATAATTACTGTATTCATTTTTCTCTATTGCAATACTCACTAGTTTATTGCTTAATTTTTTGTAAAATTTTCTGTTATGAAAGCATCAAAATATTGAATCGATTTGCTTTTTTTGTTTCTCCATCACATGTTGCAATAATTGTTGAATTAATTTTTCTCCATTTTAATACTTACTAGTTTATTACCAAATATTTTAAATTTTCTGTTATGAATGCATTAAAATATTGAATTGATTTGCTTTTTCTGATTCTCCGTCACATGTTGCAATAATTACTGAATTCATTTTTCTCTATTGCAATACTTACTAGTTTATTGCCGAATACTTTAAAATTTTCTGTTATGAAAGCATCAAAATATTGAATCGATTTGCTTTTTTCTGATTCTATATCACATGTTGCAATAATTACTGAATTCATTTTTCTCTATTGCAATACTTACTAGTTTATTGCCGAATACTTTAAAATTTTCTGTTATGAATGCATTAAAATATTGAATCGATTTGCTTTTTCTGATTCTCCGTCACATGTTGCAATAATTACTGAATTCATTTTTCTCTATTGCAATACTTACTAGTTTATTGCCGAATACTTTAAAATTTTCTGTTATGAAAGCATCAGAATATTGAATCGATTTGCTTTTTCTGATTCTATATCACATGTTGCAATAATTACTGTATTCATTTTTCTCTATTGCAATACTCACTAGTTTATTGCTTAATTTTTTTTAAATTTTCTGTTATGAAAGCATCAAAATATTGCTTTTTCTTATTCTATATCACATGTTGCAATAATTACTGAATTCATTTTTCTCTATTGCAATACTCACTAGTTTATCGCTTAATATTTTTAAAATTTTCTATTATCAAAGCATCATATTCCTTTTTCTCTATTGAAATACTTACTAGTTTAATGACGAATACTTTAAAATTTTCTGTTATGAAAGCATCAAAATATTGAATCGATTTGCTTTTTCTGATTCTCCATCACATGTTGCAATAATTACTGAATTCATTTTTCTCTATTGCAATACTTACTAGTTTATTGCCGAATACTTTAAAATTTTCTGTTATGAAAGCATCCGAATAATGAATCGATTTGCTTTTTCTGATTCTATATCACATGTTGAAATAATTACTGTATTCATTTTTCTCTATTGCAATACTTACTAGTTTATTGACGAATACTTTAAAATTTTCTGTTATGAAAGCATCAAAATATTGAATCGATTTGCTTTTTCTGATTCTCCATCACATGTTGCAATAATTACTGAATTCATTTTTCTCTATTGCAATACTTACTAGTTTATTGCCGAATACTTTAAAATTTTCTGTTATGAAAGCATCAGAATATTGAATCGATTTGCTTTTTCTGATTCTATATCACATGTTGAAATAATTACTGTATTCATTTTTCTCTATTGCAATACTCACTAGTTTATTGCTTAATTTTTTAAAAATTTTCTGTTATGAAAGCATCAAAATATTGAATCGATTTGCTTTTTCTTATTCTATATCACATGTTGCAATAATTACTGAATTCATTTTTCTCTATTGCAATACTCACTAGTTTACTGCTTAATTTTTTTAAAATTTTCTATTATCAAAGCATCAAAATAATGAATCGATTTGCTTTTTCTGATTCTATATCACATGTTGCAATAATTACTGAATTCATTTTCCTCTATTGCAATACTTACTAGTTTATTGCCGAATACTTTAAAATTTTCTGTTATGAAAGCATCAAAACATTGAATCGATTTGCTTTTTTCTATTCTATATCACATGTTGCAATAATTACTGAATTCATTTTTTCTCTATTGCAATACTCACTAGATTATTGCCGAATACTTTAAAATTTTCTGTTATGAATGCATTAAAATATTGAATTGATTTGCTTTTTCTGATTCTCCGTCACATGTTGGAATAATTACTGAATTCATTTTTCTCTATTGCAATACTTACTAGTTTATTGCCGAATACTTTAAAATTTTCTGTTATGAAAGCATCAAAATATTGAATCGATTTGCTTTTTCTGATTCTATATCACATGTTGCAATAATTACTGAATTAATTTTTCTCTATTGCAATACTTACTAGTTTATTGCCGAATACTTTAAAATTTTCTGTTATGAATGCATTAAAATATTGAATCGATTTGCTTTTTCTGATTCTCCGTCACATGTTGCAATAATTACTGAATTCATTTTTCTCTATTGCAATACTTACTAGTTTATTGCCGAATACTTTAAAATTTTCTGTTATGAAAGCATCAGAATATTGAATCGATTTGTTTTTTCTGATTCTATATCACATGTTGAAATAATTACTGTATTCATTTTTCTCTATTGCAATACTCACTAGTTTATTGCTTAATTTTTTTAAAATTTTCTGTTATGAAAGCATCAAAATATTGAATCGATTTGCTTTTTCTTATTCTATATCACATGTTGCAATAATTACTGAATTCATTTTTTCTCTATTGCAATACTCACTAGTTTATTGCTTAATTTTTTTAAAATTTTCTATTATCAAAGCATCAATATTCATTTTTCTCTATTGAAATACTTACTAGTTTATTGCCGAATACTTTAAAATTTTCTGTTATGAAAGCATCCGAATATTGAATCGATTTGCTTTTTCTGATTCTATATCACATGTTGAAATAATTACTGTATTCATTTTTCTCTATTGCAATACTTACTAGTTTATTGACGAATACTTTAAAATTTTCTGTTATGAAAGCATCAAAATATTGAATCGATTTGCTTTTTCTGATTCTCCATCACATGTTGCAATAATTACTGAATTCATTTTTCTCTATTGCAATACTTACTAGTTTATTGCCGAATACTTTAAAATTTTCTGTTATGAAACCATCAGAATATTGAATCGATTTGCTTTTTCTGATTCTATATCACATGTTGAAATAATTACTGTATTCATTTTTCTCTATTGCAATACTCACTAGTTTATTGCTTAATTTTTTAAAATTTTCTGTTATGAAAGCATCAAAATATTGAATCGATTTGCTTTTTCTGATTCTATATCACATGTTGCAATAATTACTGAATTCATTTTTCTCTATTGCAATACTTACTAGTTTATTACCAAATATTTTAAATTTTCTGTTATGAATGCATTAAAATATTGAATTGATTTGCTTTTTTCTGATTCTCCGTCACATGTTGCAATAATTACTGAATTCATTTTTCTCTATGGCAATACTTACTAGTTTATTGCCGAATACTTTAAAATTTTCTATTATCAAAGCATCAAAATAATGAATCGATTTGCTTTTTCTGATTCTATATCACATGTTGCAATAATTACTGAATTCATTTTCCTCTATTGCAATACTTACTAGTTTATTGCCGAATACTTTAAAATTTTATGTTATGAAAGCATCAGAATATTGAATCGATTTGCTTTTTCTGATTCTATATCACATGTTGAAATAATTACTGTATTCATTTTTCTCTATTGCAATACTCACTAGTTTATTGCTTAATTTTTTTTAAAATTTTCTATTATCAAAGCATCAAAATAATGAATCGATTTGCTTTTTCTGATTCTATATCACATGTTGCAATAATTACTGAATTCATTTTCCTCTATTGCAATACTTACTAGTTTATTGCCGAATACTTTAAAATTTTCTGTTATGAAAGCATCAAAATATTGAATCGATTTGCTTTTTCTTATTCTATATCACATGTTGCAATAATTACTGAATTCATTTTTCTCTATTGCAATACTCACTAGATTATTGCCGAATACTTTAAAATTTTCTGTTATGAAAGCATCAAAATATTGAATCGATTTGCTTTTTCTGATTCTATATCACATGTTGCAATAATTACTGAATTAATTTTTCTCTATTGCAATACTTACTAGTTTATTGCCGAATACTTTAAAATTTTCTGTTATGAATGCATTAAAATATTGAATCGATTTGCGTTTTCTTATTCTATATCACATGTTGCAATAATTACTGAATTCATTTTTCTCTATTGCAATACTCACTAGATTATTGCCGAATACTTTAAAATTTTCTGTTATGAATGCATTAAAATATTGAATTGATTTGCTTTTTCTGATTCTCCGTCACATGTTGCAATAATTACTGAATTCATTTTTCTCTATTGCAATACTTACTAGTTTATTGCCGAATACTTTAAAATTTTCTGTTATGAAAGCATCAAAATATTGAATCGATTTGCTTTTTCTGATTCTATATCACATGTTGCAATAATTACTGAATTAATTTTTCTCTATTGCAATACTTACTAGTTTATTGCCGAATACTTTAAAATTTTCTGTTATGAATGCATTAAAATATTGAATCGATTTGCGTTTTCTGATTCTCCGTCACATGTTGCAATAATTACTGAATTCATTTTTCTCTATTGCAATACTTACTAGTTTATTGCCGAATACTTTAAAATTTTCTGTTATGAAAGCATCAGAATATTGAATCGATTTGTTTTTTCTGATTCTATATCACATGTTGAAATAATTACTGTATTCATTTTTCTCTATTGCAATACTCACTAGTTTATTGCTTAATTTTTTTAAAATTTTCTGTTATGAAAGCATCAAAATATTGAATCGATTTGCTTTTTTCTTATTCTATATCACATGTTGCAATAATTACTGAATTCATTTTTCTCTATTGCAATACTCACTAGTTTATTGCTTAATTTTTTTAAAATTTTCTATTATCAAAGCATCAATATTCATTTTTCTCTATTGAAATACTTACTAGTTTATTGCCGAATACTTTAAAATTTTCTGTTATGAAAGCATCCGAATATTGAATCGATTTGCTTTTTCTGATTCTATATCACATGTTGAAATAATTACTGTATTCATTTTTCTCTATTGCAATACTTACTAGTTTATTGACGAATACTTTAAAATTTTCTGTTATGAAAGCATCAAAATATTGAATCGATTTGCTTTTTCTGATTCTCCATCACATGTTGCAATAATTACTGAATTCATTTTTCTCTATTGCAATACTTACTAGTTTATTGCCGAATACTTTAAAATTTTCTGTTATGAAACCATCAGAATATTGAATCGATTTGCTTTTTCTGATTCTATATCACATGTTGAAATAATTACTGTATTCATTTTTCTCTATTGCAATACTCACTAGTTTATTGCTTAATTTTTTAAAATTTTCTGTTACGAAACCATCAGAATATTGAATCGATTTGCTTTTTCTGATTCTATATCACATGTTGAAATAATTACTGAATTCATTTTTCTCTATTGCAATACTTACTAGTTTATTACCAAATATTTTAAATTTTCTGTTATGAATGCATTAAAATATTGAATTGATTTGCTTTTTCTGATTCTCCGTCACATGTTGCAATAATTACTGAATTCATTTTTCTCTATGGCAATACTTACTAGTTTATTGCCGAATACTTTAAAATTTTCTATTATCAAAGCATCAAAATAATGAATCGATTTGCTTTTTCTGATTCTATATCACATGTTGCAATAATTACTGAATTCATTTTCCTCTATTGCAATACTTACTAGTTTATTGCCGAATACTTTAAAATTTTATGTTATGAAAGCATCAGAATATTGAATCGATTTGCTTTTTCTGATTCTATATCACATGTTGAAATAATTACTGTATTCATTTTTCTCTATTGCAATACTCACTAGTTTATTGCTTAATTTTTTTAAAATTTTCTATTATCAAAGCATCAAAATAATGAATCGATTTGCTTTTTCTGATTCTATATCACATGTTGCAATAATTACTGAATTCATTTTCCTCTATTGCAATACTTACTAGTTTATTGCCGAATACTTTAAAATTTTCTGTTATGAAAGCATCAAAATATTGAATCGATTTGCTTTTTCTTATTCTATATCATATGTTGCAATAATTACTGAATTCATTTTTCTCTATTGCAATACTCACTAGATTATTGCCGAATACTTTAAAATTTTCTGTTATGAAAGCATCAAAATATTGAATCGATTTGCTTTTTCTGATTCTATATCACATGTTGAAATAATTACTGTATTCATTTTTCTCTATTGCAATACTCACTAGTTTATTGCTTAATTTTTTTAAAATTTTCTGTTATGAAAGCATCAAAATATTGAATCGATTTGCTTTTTCTTATTCTATATCACATGTTGCAATAATTACTGAATTCATTTTTCTCTATTGCAATACTCACTAGTTTACTGCTTAATTTTTTTAAAATTTTCTATTATCAAAGCATCAAAATAATGAATCGATTTGCTTTTTCTGATTCTATATCACATGTTGCAATAATTACTGAATTCATTTTTCTCTATTGCAATACTCACTAGATTATTGCCGAATACTTTAAAATTTTCTGTTATGAATGCATTAAAATATTGAATTGATTTGCTTTTTCTGATTCTCCGTCACATGTTGCAATAATTACTGTATTCATTTTTCTCTATTGCAATACTTACTAGTTTATTGACGAATACTTTAAAATTTTCTGTTATGAAAGCATCAAAATATTGAATTGATTTGCTTTTTCTGATTCTCCGTCACATGTTGCAATAATTACTGAATTAATTTTTCTCTATTGCAATACTTACTAGTTTATTGCCGAATACTTTAAAATTTTCTGTTATGAATGCATTAAAATATTGAATCGATTTGCTTTTTCTGATTCTCCGTCACATGTTGCAATAATTACTGAATTCATTTTTCTCTATTGCAATACTTACTAGTTTATTGCCGAATACTTTAAAATTTTCTGTTATGAAAGCATCAGAATATTGAATCGATTTGCTTTTTCTGATTCTATATCACATGTTGAAATAATTACTGTATTCATTTTTCTCTATTGCAATACTCACTAGTTTATTGCTTAATTTTTTTAAAATTTTCTGTTATGAAAGCATCAAAATATTGAATCGATTTGCTTTTTCTTATTCTATATCACATGTTTCAATAATTACTGAATTCATTTTTCTCTATTGCAATACTCACTAGTTTATTGCTTAATTTTTTTAAAATTTTCTATTATCAAAGCATCAATATTCATTTTTATACCCTGAACCCATTTTCAATGGGAAATCAGGGTATAATGGTTTTGTTGAAATGTATGTAACAGGGAGAAGGAGGCGTGGCAGACCCCACAAAGTATATATATTCTTGATCAGGGTGACGAGCTGAGTTGATTTGGCCCTGTCCGTCTGTCTGTCCGTCTGTCCGTATGTATGAACGCGTCGATTTCAGAAGATATAAGAGCTAGAGACTTCAAATTTTTTTTAAAATGTCCGTAATTACAGCGCGCATATCAAGTTTATCATTAAAAATCGATAACTCATCTCGATCTTTTTTTATCGATAAAAAACCTTATCGAAACCCAGTTATAAAATTATATCTTCTACACCTTTATTGTTAGAGTCCCCAAATTTTTAATGTATGCTTATATGCAATTTATACAATTTCGGTTTTTGTTAAAATTTACCCCCCACCTCTAAATTCACCCCCCTCACCATCACTTTTGTAAAAAGCGTATTTCAAATACTAGAGACTTGTGCTTTGGCAATTACATGCATATTCATGTTATAATCATAATCTAAAAGTTTCATGAAGATCGTACATCCATAAAAAAAGTTATTAAACAATTAAGTTCTCATAGTAAGCGCACACTGCAGCCCATGCGTGTTTATGCGTGGTTGCTTGTGTGTGTATGTGTTTGTGTATGTGTGTGTGTATGTGTGTGTGTGTATGCGTTTGTGTATGTATGCGTGTTTGCGTACGTGCGTGTGTGTGTGTGTGTGTGCGTGTTTCTTTTGTAAGCTGAAAGTCGCGAAAAAGTATTGAAATATCTATTGTTCCAAGGGTTCAGGGGATCTCGTAGTCGAGCAGTCTCGACTAGAGCTTTCTTACTTGTTCTCTATTGAAATACTTACTAGTTTATTGCCGAATACTTTAAAATTTTCTGTTATGAAAGCATCAAAATATTGAATCGATTTGCTTTTTCTTATTCTATATCATATGTTGCAATAATTACTGAATTCATTTTTCTCTATTGCAATACTCACTAGATTATTGCCGAATACTTTAAAATTTTCTGTTATGAAAGCATCAAAATATTGAATCGATTTGCTTTTTCTGATTCTATATCACATGTTGAAATAATTACTGTATTCATTTTTCTCTATTGCAATACTTACTAGTTTATTGACGAATACTTTAAAATTTTCTGTTATGAAAGCATCAAAATATTGAATCGATTTGCTTTTTCTGATTCTCCATCACATGTTGCAATAATTACTGAATTCATTTTTCTCTATTGCAATACTTACTAGTTTATTGCCGAATACTTTAAAATTTTCTGTTATGAAAGCATCAGAATATTGAATCGATTTGCTTTTTCTGATTCTATATCACATGTTGCAATAATTACTGAATTCATTTTTCTCTATTGCAATACTCACTAGTTTACTGCTTAATTTTTTTAAAATTTTCTATTATCAAAGCATCAAAATAATGAATCGATTTGCTTTTTCTTATTCTATATCACATGTTGCAATAATTACTGAATTCATTTTTCTCTATTGCAATACTCACTAGTTTACTGCTTAATTTTTTTAAAATTTTCTATTATCAAAGCATCAAAATAATGAATCGATTTGCTTTTTCTGATTCTATATCACATGTTGCAATAATTACTGAATTCATTTTCCTCTATTGCAATACTTACTAGTTTTTTGCCGAATACTTTAAAATTTTCTGTTATGAAAGCATCAAAACATTGAATCGATTTGCTTTTTCTTATTCTATATCACATGTTGCAATAATTACTGAATTCATTTTTCTCTATTGCAATACTCACTAGATTATTGCCGAATACTTTAAAATTTTCTGTTATGAATGCATTAAAATATTGAATTGATTTGCTTTTTCTGATTCTCCGTCACATGTTGCAATAATTACTGAATTCATTTTTCTCTATTGCAATACTTACTAGTTTATTGCCGAATACTTTAAAATTTTCTGTTATGAAAGCATCAAAATATTGAATCGATTTGCTTTTTCTGATTCTATATCACATGTTGCAATAATTACTGAATTAATTTTTCTCTATTGCAATACTTACTAGTTTATTGCTTAATTTTTTAAAATTTTCTGTTATGAATGCATTAAAATATTGAATCGATTTGCTTTTCTGATTCTCCGTCACATGTTGCAATAATTACTGAATTCATTTTTCTCTATTGCAATACTTACTAGTTTATTGCCGAATACTTTAAAATTTTCTTTTATGAAAGCATCAGAATATTGAATCGATTTGTTTTTTCTGATTCTATATCACATGTTGAAATAATTACTGTATTCATTTTTCTCTATTGCAATACTCACTAGTTTATTGCTTAATTTTTTTAAAATTTTCTGTTATGAAAGCATCAAAATATTGAATCGATTTGCTTTTTCTTATTCTATATCACATGTTGCAATAATTACTGAATTCATTTTTCTCTATTGCAATACTCACTAGTTTATTGCTTAATTTTTTTAAAATTTTCTATTATCAAAGCATCAATATTCATTTTTCTCTATTGAAATACTTACTAGTTTATTGCCGAATACTTTAAAATTTTCTGTTATGAAAGCATCAGAATATTGAATCGATTTGCTTTTTCTGATTCTATATCACATGTTGAAATAATTACTGTATTTATTTTTCTCTATTGCAATACTTACTAGTTTATTGACGAATACTTTAAAATTTTCTGTTATGAAAGCATCAAAATATTGAATCGATTTGCTTTTTCTGATTCTCCATCACATGTTGCAATAATTACTGAATTCATTTTTCTCTATTGCAATACTTACTAGTTTATTGCCGAATACTTTAAAATTTTCTGTTATGAAACCATCAGAATATTGAATCGATTTGCTTTTTCTGATTCTATATCACATGTTGAAATAATTACTGTATTCATTTTTCTCTATTGCAATAATTACTGTATTCATTTTTCTCTATTGCAATACTCACTAGTTTATTGCTTAATTTTTTTAAAATTTTCTATTATCAAAGCATCAAAATAATGAATCGATTTGCTTTTTCTGATTCTATATCACATGTTGCAATAATTACTGAATTCATTTTTTCTCTATTGCAATACTCACTAGATTATTGCCGAATACTTTAAAATTTTCTGTTATGAAAGCATCAAAATATTGAATCGATTTGCTTTTTCTTATTCTATATAATATGTTGCAATAATTACTGAATTCATTTTTCTCTATTGCAATACTCACTAGATTATTGCCGAATACTTTAAAATTTTCTGTTATGAAAGCATCAAAATATTGAATCGATTTGCTTTTTCTGATTCTATATCACATGTTGCAATAATTACTGAATTAATTTTTCTCTATTGCAATACTTACTAGTTTATTGCCGAATACTTTAAAATTTTCTGTTATGAATGCATTAAAATATTGAATCGATTTGCGTTTTCTGATTCTCCGTCACATGTTGCAATAATTACTGAATTCATTTTTCTCTATTGCAATACTTACTAGTTTATTGCCGAATACTTTAAAATTTTCTTTTATGAAAGCATCAGAATATTGAATCGATTTGTTTTTTCTGATTCTATGTCACATGTTGAAATAATTACTGTATTCATTTTTCTCTATTGCAATACTCACTAGTTTATTGCTTAATTTTTTTAAAATTTTCTGTTATGAAAGCATCAAAATATTGAATCGATTTGCTTTTTCTTATTCTATATCACATGTTGCAATAATTACTGAATTCATTTTTCTCTATTGCAATACTCACTAGTTTATTGCTTAATTTTTTTAAAATTTTCTATTATCAAAGCATCAATATTCATTTTTCTCTATTGAAATACTTACTAGTTTATTGCCGAATACTTTAAAATTTTCTGTTATGAAAGCATCAGAATATTGAATCGATTTGCTTTTTCTGATTCTATATCACATGTTGAAATAATTACTGTATTCATTTTTCTCTATTGCAATACTTACTAGTTTATTGACGAATACTTTAAAATTTTCTGTTATGAAAGCATCAAAATATTGAATCGATTTGCTTTTTCTGATTCTCCATCACATGTTGCAATAATTACTGAATTCATTTTTCTCTATTGCAATACTTACTAGTTTATTGCCGAATACTTTAAAATTTTCTGTTATGAAACCATCAGAATATTGAATCGATTTGCTTTTTCTGATTCTATATCACATGTTGAAATAATTACTGTATTCATTTTTCTCTATTGCAATACTCACTAGTTTATTGCTTAATTTTTTAAAATTTTCTGTTATGAAACCATCAGAATATTGAATCGATTTGCTTTTTCTGATTCTATATCACATGTTGAAATAATTACTGAATTCATTTTTCTCTATTGCAATACTTACTAGTTTATTACCAAATATTTTAAATTTTCTGTTATGAATGCATTAAAATATTGAATTGATTTGCTTTTTCTGATTCTCCGTCACATGTTGCAATAATTACTGAATTCATTTTTTCTCTATGGCAATACTTACTAGTTTATTGCCGAATACTTTAAAATTTTCTATTATCAAAGCATCAAAATAATGAATCGATTTGCTTTTTCTGATTCTATATCACATGTTGCAATAATTACTGAATTCATTTTCCTCTATTGCAATACTTACTAGTTTATTGCCGAATACTTTAAAATTTTCTGTTATGAAAGCATCAGAATATTGAATCGATTTGCTTTTTCTGATTCTATATCACATGTTGAAATAATTACTGTATTCATTTTTCTCTATTGCAATACTCACTAGTTTATTGCTTAATTTTTTTAAAATTTTCTATTATCAAAGCATCAAAATAATGAATCGATTTGCTTTTTCTGATTCTATATCACATGTTGCAATAATTACTGAATTCATTTTCCTCTATTGCAATACTTACTAGTTTATTGCCGAATACTTTAAAATTTTTTGTTATGAAAGCATCAAAATATTGAATCGATTTGCTTTTTCTGATTCTCCATCACATGTTGCAATAATTACTGAATTCATTTTTTCTCTATTGCAATACTCACTAGATTATTGCCGAATACTTTAAAATTTTCTGTTATGAAAGCATCAAAATATTGAATCGATTTGCTTTTTCTGATTCTATATCACATGTTGAAATAATTACTGTATTCATTTTTCTCTATTGCAATACTCACTAGTTTATTGCTTAATTTTTTAAAAATTTTCTGTTATGAAAGCATCAAAATATTGAATCGATTTGCTTTTTTCTTATTCTATATTACATGTTGCAATAATTACTGAATTCATTTTTCTCTATTGCAATACTCACTAGTTTACTGCTTAATTTTTTTAAAATTTTCTATTATCAAAGCATCAAAATAATGAATCGATTTGCTTTTTCTGATTCTATATCACATGTTGCAATAATTACTGAATTCATTTTCCTCTATTGCAATACTTACTAGTTTATTGCCGAATACTTTAAAATTTTCTGTTATGAAAGCATCAAAACATTGAATCGATTTGCTTTTTTCTTATTCTATATCACATGTTGCAATAATTACTGAATTCATTTTTCTCTATTGCAATACTCACTAGATTATTGCCGAATACTTTAAAATTTTCTGTTATGAATGCATTAAAATATTGAATTGATTTGCTTTTTTCTGATTCTCCGTCACATGTTGCAATAATTACTGAATTCATTTTTCTCTATTGCAATACTTACTAGTTTATTGCCGAATACTTTAAAATTTTCTGTTATGAAAGCATCAAAATATTGAATCGATTTGCTTTTTCTGATTCTATATCACATGTTGCAATAATTACTGAATTAATTTTTCTCTATTGCAATACTTACTAGTTTATTGCCGAATACTTTAAAATTTTCTGTTATGAATGCATTAAAATATTGAATCGATTTGCTTTTTCTGATTCTCCGTCACATGTTGCAATAATTACTGAATTCATTTTTCTCTATTGCAATACTTACTAGTTTATTGCCGAATACTTTAAAATTTTCTGTTATGAAAGCATCAGAATATTGAATCGATTTGCTTTTTCTGATTCTATATCACATGTTGAAATAATTACTGTATTCATTTTTCTCTATTGCAATACTCACTAGTTTATTGCTTAATTTTTTTAAAATTTTCTGTTATGAAAGCATCAAAATATTGAATCGATTTGCTTTTTCTTATTCTATATCACATGTTTCAATAATTACTGAATTCATTTTTCTCTATTGCAATACTCACTAGTTTATTGCTTAATTTTTTTAAAATTTTCTATTATCAAAGCATCAATATTCATTTTTATACCCTGAACCCATTTTCAATGGGAAATCAGGGTATAATGGTTTTGTTGAAATGTATGTAACAGGGAGAAGGAGGCGTGGCAGACCCCACAAAGTATATATATTCTTGATCAGGGTGACGAGCTGAGTTGATTTGGCCCTGTCCGTCTGTCTGTCCGTCTGTCCGTCTGTCCGTATGTATGAACGCGTCGATTTCAGAAGATATAAGAGCTAGAGACTTCAAATTTTTTTTAAAATGTCCGTAATTACAGCGCGCATATCAAGTTTATCATTAAAAATCGATAACTCATCTCGATCTTTTTTTATCGATAAAAAACCTTATCGAAACCCAGTTATAAAATTATATCTTCTACACCTTTATTGTTAGAGTCCCCAAATTTTTAATGTATGCTTATATGCAATTTATACAATTTCGGTTTTTGTTAAAATTTACCCCCCACCTCTAAATTCACCCCCTCACCATCACTTTTGTAAAAAGCGTATTTCAAATACTAGAGACTTGTGCTTTGGCAATTACATGCATATTCATGTTATAATCATAATCTAAAAGTTTCATGAAGATCGTACATCCATAAAAAAAGTTATTAAACAATTAAGTTCTCATAGTAAGCGCACACTGCAGCCCATGCGTGTTTATGCGTGGTTGCTTGTGTGTGTATGTGTTTGTGTATGTGTGTGTGTATGTGTGTGTGTGTATGCGTTTGTGTATGTATGCGTGTTTGCGTACGTGCGTGTGTGTGTGTGTGTGTGCGTGTTTCTTGTGTAAGCTGAAAGTCGCGAAAAAGTATTGAAATATCTATTGTTCCAAGGGTTCAGGGGATCTCGTAGTCGAGCAGTCTCGACTAGAGCTTTCTTACTTGTTCTCTATTGAAATACTTACTAGTTTATTGCCGAATACTTTAAAATTTTCTGTTATGAAAGCATCCGAATATTGAATCGATTTGCTTTTTCTGATTCTATATCACATGTTGAAATAATTACTGTATTCATTTTTCTCTATTGCAATACTTACTAGTTTATTGACGAATACTTTAAAATTTTCTGTTATGAAAGCATCAAAATATTGAATCGATTTGCTTTTTCTGATTCTCCATCACATGTTGCAATAATTACTGAATTCATTTTTCTCTATTGCAATACTTACTAGTTTATTGCCGAATACTTTAAAATTTTCTGTTATAAAACCATCAGAATATTGAATCGATTTGCTTTTTCTGATTCTATATCACATGTTGAAATAATTACTGTATTCATTTTTCTCTATTGCAATACTCACTAGTTTATTGCTTAATTTTTTAAAATTTTCTGTTATGAAAGCATCAAAATATTGAATCCATTTGCTTTTTCTGTTTCTCCATCACATGTTGCAATAATTGTTGAATTAATTTTTCTCCATTTTAATACTTACTAGTTTATTACCAAATATTTTAAATTTTCTGTTATGAATGCATTAAAATATTGAATTGATTTGCTTTTTCTGATTCTCCGTCACATGTTGCAATAATTACTGAATTCATTTTTCTCTATTGCAATACTTACTAGTTTATTGCCGAATACTTTAAAATTTTCTATTATCAAAGCATCAAAATAATGAATCGATTTGCTTTTTCTGATTCTATATCACATGTTGCAATAATTACTGAATTCATTTTCCTCTATTGCAATACTTACTAGTTTATTGCCGAATACTTTAAAATTTTATGTTATGAAAGCATCAGAATATTGAATCGATTTGCTTTTTCTGATTCTATATCACATGTTGAAATAATTACTGTATTCATTTTTCTCTATTGCAATACTCACTAGTTTATTGCTTAATTTTTTTAAAATTTTCTATTATCAAAGCATCAAAATAATGAATCGATTTGCTTTTTCTGATTCTATATCACATGTTGCAATAATTACTGAATTCATTTTCCTCTATTGCAATACTTACTAGTTTATTGCCGAATACTTTAAAATTTTCTGTTATGAAAGCATCAAAATATTGAATCGATTTGCTTTTTCTTATTCTATATCACATGTTGCAATAATTACTGAATTCATTTTTCTCTATTGCAATACTCACTAGATTATTGCCGAATACTTTAAAATTTTCTGTTATGAAAGCATCAAAATATTGAATCGATTTGCTTTTTCTGATACTATATCACATGTTGCAATAATTACTGAATTCATTTTTCTCTATTGCAATACTTACTAGTTTATTGCCGAATACTTTAAAATTTTCTGTTATGAAAGCATCAGAATATTGAATCGATTTGCTTTTTCTGATTCTATATCACATGTTGAAATAATTACTGTATTCATTTTTCTCTATTGCAATACTCACTAGTTTATTGCTTAATTTTTTAAAAAATTTTCTGTTATGAAAGCATCAAAATATTGAATCGATTTGCTTTTTCTTATTCTATATCACATGTTGCAATAATTACTGAATTCATTTTTCTCTATTGCAATACACACTAGTTTACTGCTTAATTTTTTTTAAAATTTTCTATTATCAAAGCATCAAAATAATGAATCGATTTGCTTTTTCTGATTCTATATCACATGTTGCAATAATTACTGAATTCATTTTCCTCTATTGCAATACTTACTAGTTTATTGCCGAATACTTTAAAATTTTCTGTTATGAAAGCATCAAAACATTGAATCGATTTGCTTTTTCTTATTCTATATCACATGTTGCAATAATTACTGAATTCATTTTTCTCTATTGCAATACTCACTAGATTATTGCCGAATACTTTAAAATTTTCTGTTATGAATGCATTAAAATATTGAATTGATTTGCTTTTTCTGATTCTCCGTCACATGTTGCAATAATTACTGAATTCATTTTTCTCTATTGCAATACTTACTAGTTTATTGCCGAATACTTTAAAATTTTCTGTTATGAAAGCATCAAAATATTGAATCGATTTGCTTTTTCTGATTCTATATCACATGTTGCAATAATTACTGAATTAATTTTTCTCTATTGCAATACTTACTAGTTTATTGCCGAATACTTTAAAATTTTCTGTTATGAAAGCATCAAAATATTGAATCGATTTGCTTTTTCTTATTCTATATCACATGTTGCAATAATTACTGAATTCATTTTTCTCTATTGCAATACTCACTAGATTATTGCCGAATACTTTAAAATTTTCTGTTATGAAAGCATCAAAATATTGAATCGATTTGCTTTTTCTTATTCTATATCACATGTTGCAATAATTACTGAATTCATTTTTCTCTATTGCAATACTCACTAGTTTATTGCTTATATTTTTTAAAATTTTCATTATCAAAGCATCAAAATAATCAATCGATTTGCTTTTTCTGATTCTCCATCACATATTGCAATAATTACTGAGTTCATTTTTCTCTATTGCAATACTCACTAGATTATTGCCGAATACTTTAAAATGTTCTGTTATGAAAGAATCAAAATATTGAATCGATTTGCTTTTTCTTATTCTATATCACATGTTGCAATAATTACTGAATTCATTTTTCTCTATTGCAATACTTACTAGTTTATTGCCGAATACTTTAAAAATTTTCTGTTATGAAAGCATCAAAATATTGAATCGCTTCGCTTTTTCTGATTCTATATCACATGTTGCAATAATTACTGAATTCATTTTTCTCTATTGCAATACTTACTAGTTTATTGACGAATACTTTAAAATTTTCTGTTATGAAAGCATCAAAATAGTGAATCGATTTGCCTTTTCTGATTCTATATCACATGTTGCAATAATTACTGAATTCATTTTCCTCTATTGCAATACTTACTAGTTTATTGCCGAATACTTTAAAATTTTCTGTTATGAAAGCATCAAAATATTGAATCGATTTGCTTTTTCTTATTCTATATCACATGTTGCAATAATTACTGAATTCATTTTTCTCTATTGCAATACTCACTAGATTATTGCCGAATACTTTAAAATTTTCTGTTATGAAAGCATCAAAATATTGAATCGATTTGCTTTTTCTGATTCTATATCACATGTTGCAGAAATTACTGAATTAATTTTCCTCTATTGCAATACTTACTAGTTTATTGCCGAATACTTTAAAATTTTCTGTTATGAATGCATTAAAATATTGAATCGATTTGCTTTTTCTGATTCTCCGACACATGTTGCAATAATTACTGAATTCATTTTTCTCTATTGCAATACTTACTAGTTTATTGCCGAATACTTTAAAATTTTCTGTTATGAAAGCATCAAAATAATGAATCAATTTGCTTTTTCTGATTCTATATCACATGTTGCAATAATTACTGAATTCATTTTCCTCTATTGCAATACTTACTAGTTTATTGCCGAATACTTTAAAATTTTCTGTTATGAAAGCATCAAAATATTGAATCGATTTGCTTTTTCTTATTCTATATCACATGTTGCAATAATTACTGAATTCATTTTTCTCTATTGCAATACTCACTAGATTATTGCCGAATACTTTAAAAATTTTCTGTTATGAAAGCATCAAAATATTGAATCGATTTGCTTTTTCTGATTCTATATCACATGTTGCAATAATTACTGAATTCATTTTTCTCTATTGCAATACTTACTAGATTATTGCTTAATTTTTTTAAAATTTTCTATTATCAAAGCATCAAAATAATGAATCGATCTGCTTTTTCTGTTTCTCCAGCACATGTTGCAATAATTGTTGAATTAATTTTTCTCCATTTTAATACTTACTAGTTTATTGCCAAATATTTTAAAATTTTCTGTTATGAAAGCATTAAAATATTGAATCGATTTGCTTTTTCTGATTCTCCGTCACATGTTGCAATAATTACTGAATTCATTTTTCTCTATTGCAATACTTACTAGTTTATTGCCGAATACTTTAAAATTTTCTGTTATGAAAGCATCAAAATATTGAATCGATTTGCTTTTTCTGATTCTATATCACATGTTGCAATAATTACTGAATTCATTTTTCTCTATTGCAATACTTACTAGTTTATTGCCGAATACTTTAAAATTTTCTGTTATGAAAGCATCAAAATATTGAATCGATTTGCTTTTTCTGATTCTCCATCACATGTTGCAATAATTACTGAATTCATTTTTCTCTATTGCAATACTTACTAGTTTATTGCCGAATACTTTAAAATTTTCTGTTATGAAAGCATCAAAATATTGAATCGATTTGCTTTTTCTGATTCTCCGTCACATGTTGCAATAATTACTGAATTCATTTTTCTCTATTGCAATACTTACTAGTTTATTGCCGAATATTTTAAAATTTTCTGTTATGAAAGCATCAAAATAATTGAATCGATTTGCTTTTTCTGATTCTCCGTCACATGTTGCAATAATTACTGAATTCATTTTTCTCTATTGCAATACTTACTAGTTTATTGCCAAATACTTTTAAAATTTTCTGTTATGAAAGCATCAAAATATTGAATCGATTTGCTTTTTCTGATTCTCCGTCACATGTTGCAATAATTACTGAATTCATTTTTCTCTATTGCAATACTTACTAGTTTATTGCCGAATACTTTAAAATTTTCTGTTATGAAAGCATCAAAATATTGAATCGATTTGCTTTTTCTGATTCTATATCACATGTTGCAATAATTACTGAATTCATTTTCTCTATTGCAATACTTACTAGTTTATTGCCTAATACTTTAAAAATTTTCTATTATGAAAGCATCAAAATAATGAATCGATTTGCTTTTTCTGATTCTCCATCACATGTTGCAATAATTACTGAATTCATTTTTCTCTATTGCAATACTTACTAGTTTATTGCTTAATACTTTAAAATTTTCTGTTATGAAAGCATCAAAATATTGAATCGATTTGCTTTTTCTGATTCTCCGTCACATGTTGCAATAATTACTGAATTCGTTTTCTCTATTGCAATACTTACTAGTTTATTGCTGAATCACTTTAAAATTTTCTGTTATGAAAGCATCAAAATATTGAATCGATTTGCTTTTTCTGATTCTTCCATCACATGTTGCAATAATTACTGAATTCATTTTTCTCTATTGCAATACTTACTAGTTTACTGCTTAATTATTTTAAAATTTTCTGTTATCAAAGCATCAAAATAATGAATCGATTTGCTTTTTCTGATTCTCCATCACATGTTGCAATAATTACTGAATTCATTTTTCTCTATTGCAATACTTACAAGATTATTGCTTAATTTTTAAAAATTTTCTGTTATCAAAGCATCAAAATAATGAATCGATTTGCTTTTTCTGATTCTCCATCACATGTTGCAATAATTACTGAATTCATTTTTCTCTATTGCAATACTTACTAGTTTATTGCCGAATACTTTAAAATTTTCTGTTATGAAAGCATCAAAATATTGAATCGATTTGCTTTTTCTGATTCTCCGTCACATGTTGCAATAATTACTGAATTCATTTTTCTCTATTGCAATACTTACTAGTTTATTGCCGAATACTTTAAAATTTTCTGTTATGAAAGCATCAAAATATTGAATCGATTTGCTTTTTCTGATTCTATATCACATGTTGCAATAATTACTGAATTCATTTTTCTCTATTGCAATACTTACTAGATTATTGCTGAATATTTTAAAAATTTTCTGTTATCAAAGCATCAAAATAATAAATTGATTTGCTTTTTCTGATTCTCCATCACATGTTGCAATAATTACTGAATTCATTTTTCTCTATTGCAATACTTACTAGTTTATTGCCGAATACTTTAAAATTTTCTGTTATGAAAGCATCAAAATATTGAATCGATTTGCTTTTTCTGATTCTCCGTCACATGTTGCAATAATTACTGAATTCATTTTTCTCTATTGCAATACTTACTAGTTTATTGCCGAATACTTTAAAATTTTCTGTTATGAAAGCATCAAAATATTGAATCGATTTGCTTTTTCTGATTCTATATCACATGTTGCAATAATTACTGAATTCATTTTTCTCTATTGCAATACTTACTAGATTATTGCTTAATTTTTAAAAAATTTTCTATTATAAAAGCATCAAAATAATGAATCGATTTGCTTTTTCTGATTCTCCATCACATGTTGCAATAATTACTGAATTCATTTTTCTCTATTGCAATACTTACTAGTTTATTGCCGAATACTTTAAAATTTTGTGTTATGAAAGCATCAAAATATTGAATCGATTTGCTTTTTCTGATTCTCCGTCACATGTTGCAATAATTACTGAATTCGTTTTTCTCTATTGCAATACTTACTAGATTATTGCTTAATTTTTAAAAATTTTCTATTATCAAAGCATCAAAATAATAAATCGATTTGCTTTTTCTGATTTTCCATCACATGTTGCAATAATTACTGAATTCATTTTTCTCTAATGCAATACTTACTAGATTACTGCTTAATTATTTTAAAATTTTCTATTATCAAAGCATCAAAATAATGAATCGATTTGCTTTTTCTGATTCTCCATCACATGTTGCAATAATTATTGAATTCATTTTTCTCTATTGCAATACTTACTAGATTACTGCTTAATTATTTTAAAATTTTCTATTATCAAAGCATCAAAATAATGAATCGATTTGCTTTTTCTGATTCTCCATCACATGTTGCAATAATTACTGAATTCATTTTTCTCTATTGCAATACTTACTAGATTATTGCTTAATTTTTTTAAAATTTTCTATTATCAATGCATCAAAATATTGAATCGATTTGCTTTTTCTGATTCTCCGTCACATGTTGCAATAATTACTGAATTCGTTTTTCTCTATTGCAATACTTACTAGTTTATTGCTTAATTATTTTAAAATTTTCTATTATCAAAGCATCAAAATATTGAATCGATTTGCTTTTTCTGATTCTCCGTCACATGTTGCAATAATTACTGAATTCATTTTTCTCTATTGCAATACTTACTAGTTTATTGCCGAATACTTTAAAATTTTCTGTTATGAAAGCATCAAAATATTGAATCGATTTGCTTTTTCTTATTCTCCGTCACATGTTGCAATAATTACTGAATTCGTTTTTCTCTATTGCAATACTTACTAGTTTATTGCTTAATTATTTTAAAATTTTCTATTATCAAAGCATCAAAATATTGAATCGATTTGCTTTTTCTGATTCTCCGTCACATGTTGCAATAATTACTGAATTCGTTTTTCTCTATTGCAATACTTACTAGTTTATTGCTTAATTATTTTAAAATTTTCTATTATCAAAGCATCAAAATAATGAATCGATTTGCTTTTTCTGATTCTCCATCACATGTTGCAATAATTACTGAATTCATTTTTCTCTATTGCAATACTTACTAGATTATTGCTTAATTTTTTTAAAATTTTCTATTATCAAAGCATCAAAATATTGAATCGATTTGCTTTTTCTGATTCTCCGTCACATGTTGCAATAATTACTGAATTCATTTTTCTCTATTGCAATACTTACTAGTTTATTGCCGAATACTTTAAAATTTTCTGTTATGAAAGCTTCAAAATATTGAATCGATTTGTTTTTTTTTTGCATCAAAATATTGAATCGATTTGTTTTTTCTGATTCTCCGTCACATGTTGCAATAATTACTGAATTCGTTTTTCTCTATTGCAATACTTACTAGTTTATTGCCGAATACTTTAAAATTTTCTGTTATGAAAGCATCAAAATATTGAATCGATTTGCTTTTTCTGATTCTCCGTCACATGTTGCAATAATTACTGAATTCATTTTTCTCTATTGCAATACTTACTAGTTTATTGCCGAATACTTTAAAATTTTCTGTTATGAAAGCATCAAAATATTGAATCGATTTGCTTTTTCTGATTCTATATCACATGTTGCAATAATTACTGAATTCGTTTTTCTCTATTGCAATACTTACTAGTTTATTGCTTAATTATTTTAAAATTTTCTATTATCAAAGCATCAAAATAATAAATCGATTTGCTTTTTCTGATTTTCCATCACATGTTGCAATAATTACTGAATTCATTTTTCTCTAATGCAATACTTACTAGATTACTGCTTAATTATTTTAAAATTTTCTATTATCAAAGCATCAAAATAATAAATCGATTTGCTTTTTCTGATTCTCCATCACATGTTGCAATAATTATTGAATTCATTTTTCTCTATTGCAATACTTACTAGATTATTGCTTAATTTTTTAAAAATTTTCTATTATCAAAGCATCAAAATAATGAATCGATTTGCTTTTTCTGATTCTCCGTCACATGTTGCAATAATTACTGAATTCATTTTTCTCTATTGCAATACTTACTAGTTTATTGCCGAATACTTTAAAATTTTCTGTTATGAAAGCATCAAAATATTGAATCGATTTGTTTTTTCTGATTCTCCGTCACATGTTGCAATAATTACTGAATTCGTTTTTCTCTATTGCAATACTTACTAGTTTATTGCCGAATACTTTAAAATTTTCTGTTATGAAAGCATCAAAATATTGAATCGATTTGCTTTTTCTAATTCTCTGTCACATGTTGCAATAATTACTGAATTCATTTTTCTCTATTGCAATACTTACTAGTTTATTGCCGAATACTTTAAAATTTTCTGTTATGAAAGCATCAAAATATTGAATCGATTTGCTTTTTCTGATTCTCCGTCACATGTTGCAATAATTACTGAATTCATTTTTCTCTATTGCAATACTTACTAGTTTATTGCCGAATACTTTAAAATGTTCTGTTATGAAAGCATCAAAATATTGAATCGATTTGCTTTTTCTGATTCTCCGTCACATGTTGCAATAATTACTGAATTCATTTTTCTCTATTGCAATACTTACTAGATTATTGCTTAATTTTTTGAAAAATTTTCTATTATCAAAGCATCAAAATAATGAATCGATTTGCTTTTTCTGATTCTCCATCACATGTTGCAATAATTACTGAATTCATTTTTCTCTATTGCAATACTTACTAGTTTATTGCCGAATACTTTAAAATTTTCTGTTATGAAAGCATCAAAATATTGAATCGATTTGCTTTTTCTGATTCTCCGTCACATGTTGCAATAATTACTGAATTCATTTTTCTCTATTGCAATACTTACTAGTTTATTGCCGAATACTTTAAAATTTTCTGTTATGAAAGCATCAAAATATTGAATCGATTTGCTTTTTCTGATTCTCCGTCACATGTTGCAATAATTACTGAATTCGTTTTTCTCTATTGCAATACTTACTAGTTTATTGCTTAATTATTTTAAAATTTTCTATTATCAAAGCATCAAAATAATAAATCGATTTGCTTTTTCTGATTTTCCATCACATGTTGCAATAATTACTGAATTCATTTTTCTCTAATGCAATACTTACTAGATTACTGCTTAATTATTTTAAAATTTTCTATTATCAAAGCATCAAAATAATGAATCGATTTTCTTTTTCTGATTCTCCATCACATGTTGCAATAATTACTGAATTCATTTTTCTCTATTGCAATACTTACTAGATTATTGCTTAATTTTTTAAAAATTTTCTATTATCAAAGCATCAAAATATTGAATCGATTTGCTTTTTTCTGATTCTCCGTCACATGTTGCAATAATTACTGAATTCATTTTTCTCTATTGCAATACTTACTAGTTTATTGCCGAATACTTTAAAATTTTCTGTTATGAAAGCATCAAAATATTGAATCGATTTGTTTTTTCTGATTCTCCGTCACATGTTGCAATAATTACTGAATTCGTTTTTCTCTATTGCAATACTTACTAGTTTATTGCCGAATACTTTAAAATTTTCTGTTATGAAAGCATCAAAATATTGAATCGATTTGCTTTTTCTGATTCTCCGTCACATGTTGCAATAATTACTGAAATCATTTTTCTCTATTGCAATACTTACTAGTTTATTGCCGAATACTTTAAAATTTTCTGTTATGAAAGCATCAAAATATTGAATCGATTTGCTTTTTCTGATTCTCCGTCACATGTTGCAATAATTACTGAATTCATTTTTCTCTATTGCAATACTTACTAGTTTATTGCCGAATACTTTAAAATTTTCTGTTATGAAAGCATCAAAATATTGAATCGATTTGCTTTTTCTGATTCTCCGTCACATGTTGCAATAATTACTGAATTCATTTTTCTCTATTGCAATACTTACTAGATTATTGCTTAATTTTTTAAAAATTTTCTATTATCAAAGCATCAAAATAATGAATCGATTTGCTTTTTCTGATTCTCCATCACATGTTGCAATAATTACTGAATTCATTTTTCTCTATTGCAATACTTACTAGTTTATTGCCGAATACTTTAAAATTTTCTGTTATGAAAGCATCAAAATATTGAACCGATTTGCTTTTTCTGATTCTATATCACATGTTGTAATAATTACTGAATTCATTTTTCTCTATTGCAATACTTACTAGTTTATTGCCGAATACTTTAAAATTTTCTGTTATGAAAGCATCAAAATATTGAATCGATTTGTTTTTTTTGCATCAAAATATTGAATCGATTTGTTTTTTCTGATTCTCCGTCACATGTTGCAATAATTACTGAATTCGTTTTCTCTATTGCAATACTTACTAGTTTATTGCCGAATACTTTAAAATTTTCTGTTATGAAAGCATCAAAATATTGAATCGATTTGCTTTTTTCTGATTCTCCGTCACATGTTGCAATAATTACTGAATTCATTTTTCTCTATTGCAATACTTACTAGTTTATTGCCGAATACTTTAAAATTTTCTGTTATGAAAGCATCAAAATATTGAATCGATTTGCTTTTTCTGATTCTCCGTCACATGTTGCAATAATTACTGAATTCATTTTTCTCTATTGCAATACTTACTATATTATTGCTTAATTTTTGAAAAATTTTCTATTATCAAAGCATCAAAATAATGAATCGATTTGCTTTTTCTGATTCTCCATCACATGTTGCAATAATTACTGAATTCATTTTTCTCTATTGCAATACTTACTAGTTTATTGCCGAATACTTTAAAATTTTCTGTTATGAAAGCATCAAAATATTGAATCGATTTGTTTTTTTTGCATCAAAATATTGAATCGATTTGTTTTTTTCTGATTCTCCGTCACATGTTGCAATAATTACTGAATTCGTTTTTCTCTATTGCAATACTTACTAGTTTATTGCCGAATACTTTAAAATTTTCTGTTATGAAAGCATCAAAATATTGAATCGATTTGCTTTTTCTGATTCTCCGTCACATGTTGCAATAATTACTGAATTCATTTTTCTCTATTGCAATGCTTACTAGTTTATTGCCGAATACTTTAAAATTTTCTGTTATGAAAGCATCAAAATATTGAATCGATTTGTTTTTTTTGCATCAAAATATTGAATCGATTTGTTTTTTTCTGATTCTCCGTCACATGTTGCAATAATTACTGAATTCGTTTTTCTCTATTGCAATACTTACTAGTTTATTGCCGAATACTTTAAAATTTTCTGTTATGAAAGCATCAAAATATTGAATCGATTTGCTTTTTCTGATTCTCCGTCACATGTTGCAATAATTACTGAATTCGTTTTTCTCTATTGCAATACTTACTAGTTTATTGCTTAATTATTTTAAAATTTTCTATTATCAAAGCATAAAATAATAAATCGATTTGCTTTTTCTGATTTTCCATCACATGTTGCAATAATTACTGAATTCATTTTTCTCTAATACAATACTTACTAGATTACTGCTTAATTATTTTAAAATTTTCTATTATCAAAGCATCAAAATAATGAATCGATTTGCTTTTTCTGATTCTCCATCACATGTTGCAATAATTACTGAATTCATTTTTCTCTATTGCAATACTTACTAGATTATTGCTTAATTTTTGAAAAATTTTCTATTATCAAAGCATCAAAATATTGAATCGATTTGCTTTTTCTGATTCTCCGTCACATGTTGCAATAATTACTGAATTCATTTTTCTCTATTGCAATACTTACTAGATTATTGCTTAATTTTTGAAAAATTTTCTATTATCAAAGCATCAAAATATTGAATCGATTTGCTTTTTCTGATTCTCCGTCACATGTTGCAATAATTACTGAATTCATTTTTCTCTATTGCAATACTTACTAGTTTATTGCCGAATACTTTAAAATTTTCTGTTATGAAAGCATCAAAATATTGAATCGATTTGTTTTTTCTGATTCTCCGTCACATGTTGCAATAATTACTGAATTCGTTTTTCTCTATTGCAATACTTACTAGTTTATTGCCGAATACTTTAAAATTTTCTGTTATGAAAGCATCAAAATATTGAATCGATTTGTTTTTTCTGATTCTCCGTCACATGTTGCAATAATTACTGAATTCGTTTTTCTCTATTGCAATACTTACTAGTTTATTGCCGAATACTTTAAAATTTTCTGTTATGAAAGCATCAAAATATTGAATCGATTTGCTTTTTCTGATTCTCCGTCACATGTTGCAATAATTACTGAATTCATTTTTCTCTATTGCAATACTTACTAGTTTATTGCCGAATACTTTAAAATTTTCTGTTATGAAAGCATCAAAATATTGAATCGATTTGCTTTTTCTGATTCTCCGTCACATGTTGCAATAATTACTGAATTCATTTTTCTCTATTGCAATACTTACTAGTTTATTGCCGAATACTTTAAAATTTTCTGTTATGAAAGCATCAAAATATTGAATCGATTTGCTTTTTCTGATTCTCCGTCACATGTTGCAATAATTACTGAATTCGTTTTTCTCTATTGCAATACTTACTAGTTTATTGCTTAATTATTTTAAAATTTTCTATTATCAAAGCATCAAAATAATAAATCGATTTGCTTTTTCTGATTTTCCATCACATGTTGCAATAATTACTGAATTCATTTTTCTCTAATGCAATACTTACTAGATTACTGCTTAATTATTTTAAAATTTTCTATTATCAAAGCATCAAAATAATGAATCGATTTGCTTTTTCTGATTCTCCATCACATGTTGCAATAATTACTGAATTCATTTTTCTCTATTGCAATACTTACTAGATTATTGCTTAATTTTTTAAAAATTTTCTATTCTCAAAGCATCAAAATATTGAATCGATTTGCTTTTTCTGATTCTCCGTCACATGTTGCAATAATTACTGAATTCATTTTTCTCTATTGCAATACTTACTAGTTTATTGCCGAATACTTTAAAATTTTCTGTTATGAAAGCATCAAAATATTGAATCGATTTGTTTTTTCTGATTCTCCGTCACATGTTGCAATAATTACTGAATTCGTTTTTCTCTATTGCAATACTTACTAGTTTATTGCCGAATACTTTAAAATTTTCTGTTATGAAAGCATCAAAATATTGAATCGATTTGCTTTTTCTAATTCTCCGTCACATGTTGCAATAATTACTGAATTCATTTTTCTCTATTGCAATACTTACTAGTTTATTGCCGAATACTTTAAAATTTTCTGTTATGAAAGCATCAAAATATTGAATCGATTTGCTTTTTCTGATTCTCCGTCACATGTTGCAATAATTACTGAATTCATTTTTCTCTATTGCAATACTTACTAGTTTATTGCCGAATACTTTAAAATTTTCTGTTATGAAAGCATCAAAATATTGAATCGATTTGCTTTTTCTGATTCTCCGTCACATGTTGCAATAATTACTGAATTCATTTTTCTCTATTGCAATACTTACTAGATTATTGCTTAATTTTTGAAAAATTTTCTACTATCAAAGCATCAAAATAATGAATCGATTTGCTTTTTCTGATTCTCCATCACATGTTGCAATAATTACTGAATTCATTTTTCTCTATTGCAATACTTACTAGTTTATTGCCGAATACTTTAAAATTTTCTGTTATGAAAGCATCAAAATATTGAATCGATTTGCTTTTTCTGATTCTCCGTCACATGTTGCAATAATTACTGAATTCATTTTTCTCTATTGCAATACTTACTAGTTTATTGCCGAATACTTTAAAATTTTCTGTTATGAAAGCATCAAAATATTGAATCGATTTGCTTTTTCTGATTTTCCATCACATGTTGCAATAATTACTGAATTCATTTTTCTCTAATGCAATACTTACTAGATTACTGCTTAATTATTTTAAAATTTTCTATTATCAAAGCATCAAAATAATGAATCGATTTTCTTTTTCTGATTCTCCATCAAATGTTGCAATAATTACTGAATTCATTTTTCTCTATTGCAATACTTACTAGATTATTGCTTAATTTTTTAAAAATTTTCTATTATCAAAGCATCAAAATATTGAATCGATTTGCTTTTTCTGATTCTCCGTCACATGTTGCAATAATTACTGAATTCATTTTTCTCTATTGCAATACTTACTAGTTTATTGCCGAATACTTTAAAATTTTCTGTTATGAAAGCATCAAAATATTGAATCGATTTGTTTTTTCTGATTCTCCGTCACATGTTGCAATAATTACTGAATTCGTTTTTCTCTATTGCAATACTTACTAGTTTATTGCCGAATACTTTAAAATTTTCTGTTATGAAAGCATCAAAATATTGAATCGATTTGCTTTTTCTGATTCTCCATCACATGTTGCAATAATTACTGAATTCATTTTTCTCTATTGCAATACTTACTAGTTTATTGCCGAATACTTTAAAATTTTCTGTTATGAAAGCATCAAAATATTGAATCGATTTGCTTTTTCTGATTCTCCGTCACATGTTGCAATAATTACTGAATTCATTTTTCTCTATTGCAATACTTACTAGTTTATTGCCGAATACTTTAAAATTTTCTGTTATGAAAGCATCAAAATATTGAATCGATTTGTTTTTTTTGCATCAAAATATTGAATCGATTTGTTTTTTTTCTGATTCTCCGTCACATGTTGCAATAATTACTGAATTCGTTTTTCTCTATTGCAATACTTACTAGTTTATTGCCGAATACTTTAAAATTTTCTGTTATGAAAGCATCAAAATATTGAATCGATTTGCTTTTTCTGATTCTCCGTCGCATGTTGCAATAATTACTGAATTCGTTTTTCTCTATTGCAATACTTACTAGTTTATTGCTTAATTATTTTAAAATTTTCTATTATCAAAGCATCAAAATAATAAATCGATTTGCTTTTTCTGATTTTCCATCACATGTTGCAATAATTACTGAATTCATTTTTCTCTAATACAATACTTACTAGATTACTGCTTAATTATTTTAAAATTTTCTATTATCAAAGCATCAAAATAATGAATCGATTTGCTTTTTCTGATTCTCCATCACATGTTGCAATAATTACTGAATTCATTTTTCTCTATTGCAATACTTACTAGATTATTGCTTAATTTTTGAAAAATTTTCTATTATCAAAGCATCAAAATAATGAATCGATTTGCTTTTTCTGATTCTCCGTCACATGTTGCAATAATTACTGAATTCATTTTTCTCTATTGCAATACTTACTAGATTATTGCTTAATTTTTGAAAAATTTTCTATTATCAAAGCATCAAAATAATGAATCGATTTGCTTTTTCTGATTCTCCATCACATGTTGCAATAATTACTGAATTCATTTTTCTCTATTACAATACTTACTAGTTTATTGCCGAATACTTTAAAATTTTCTGTTATGAAAGCATCAAAATATTGAATCGATTTGCTTTTTCTGATTCTCCGTCACATGTTGCAATAATTACTGAATTCATTTTTCTCTATTGCAATACTTACTAGTTTATTGCCGAATACTTTAAAATTTTCTGTTATGAAAGCATCAAAATATTGAATCGATTTGCTTTTTCTGATTCTCCGTCACATGTTGCAATAATTACTGAATTCGTTTTTCTCTATTGCAATACTTACTAGTTTATTGCCGAATACTTTAAAATTTTCTGTTATCAAAGCATAAAATAATAAATCGATTTGCTTTTTCTGATTTTCCATCACATGTTGCAATAATTACTGAATTCATTTTTCTCTATTGCAATACTTACTAGTTTATTGCCGAATACTTTAAAATTTTCTGTTATGAAAGCATCAAAATATTGAATCGATTTGTTTTTTTTGCATCAAAATATTGAATCGATTTGTTTTTTTCTGATTCTCCGTCACATGTTGCAATAATTACTGAATTCGTTTTGCTCTATTGCAATACTTACTAGTTTATTGCCGAATACTTTAAAATTTTCTGTTATGAAAGCATCAAAATATTGAATCGGTTTGCTTTTTCTGATTCTCCGTCACATGTTGCAATAATTACTGAATTCATTTTTATACCCTGAACCCATTTTCAATGGGAAATCAGGGTATAATGGTTTTGTTGAAATGTATGTAACAGGGAGAAGGAGGCGTGGCAGACCCCACAAAGTATATATATTCTTGATCAGGGTGACGAGCTGAGTTGATTTGGCCCTGTCCGTCTGTCTGTCCGTCTGTCCGTCTGTCCGTATGTATGAACGCGTCGATTTCAGAAGATATAAGAGCTAGAGACTTCAAATTTTTTTAAAATGTCCGTAATTACAGCGCGCATATCAAGTTTATCATTAAAAATCGATAACTCATCTCGATCTTTTTTTATCGATAAAAAACCTTATCGAAACCCAGTTATAAAATTATATCTTTTACACCTTTATTGCTAGAGTCTCCAAATTTTTAATGTATGCTTATATGCAATTTATACAATTTCGGTTTTTGTTAAAATTTACCCCCCACCTCTAAATTCACCCCCTCACCCTCACTTTTGTAAAAAGCGTATTTCAAATACTAGAGACTTGTGCTTTGGCAATTACGTGCATATTCATGTTATAATCATAATCTAAAAGTTTCATGAAGATCGTACGTCTATAAAAAAAAGTTATTAAACAATTAAGTTCTCATAGTAAGCGCACACTGCAGCCCATGCGTGTTTATGCGTGGTTGCTTGTGTGTGTATGTGTTTGTGTATGTGTTTGTGTATGTGTGTGTGTATGTGTGTGTGTGCATGCGTTTGTGTGTGTATGCGTGTGTGTGTGTGTATGTGTGTCTGTATGCGTGTGTGTGTATGTATACCTGTGTGTGCGTACGTGCGTGTGTGTGTGTGTGTGCGTGTTTCTTGTGTAAGCTGAAAGTCGCGAAAAAGTATTGAAATATCTATTGCTCCAAGGGTTCAGGGGATCTCGTAGTCGAGCAGTCTCGACTAGAGCTTTCTTACTTGTTCTCTATTGCAATGCTTACTAGTTTATTGCCGAATACTTTAAAATTTTCTGTTATGAAAGCATCAAAATATTGAATCGATTTGTTTTTTTTGCATCAAAATATTGAATCGATTTGTTTTTTCTGATTCTCCGTCACATGTTGCAATAATTACTGAATTCGTTTTTCTCTATTGCAATACTTACTAGTTTATTGCCGAATACTTTAAAATTTTCTGTTATCAAAGCATAAAATAATAAATCGATTTGCTTTTTCTGATTTTCCATCACATGTTGCAATAATTACTGAATTCATTTTTCTCTATTGCAATACTTACTAGTTTATTGCCGAATACTTTAAAATTTTCTGTTATGAAAGCATCAAAATATTGAATCGATTTGTTTTTTTTGCATCAAAATATTGAATCGATTTGTTTTTTTCTGATTCTCCGTCACATGTTGCAATAATTACTGAATTCGTTTTGCTCTATTGCAATACTTACTAGTTTATTGCCGAATACTTTAAAATTTTCTGTTATCAAAGCATAAAATAATAAATCGATTTGCTTTTTCTGATTTTCCATCACATGTTGCAATAATTACTGAATTCATTTTTCTCTATTGCAATACTTACTAGTTTATTGCCGAATACTTTAAAATTTTCTGTTATGAAAGCATCAAAATATTGAATCGATTTGTTTTTTTTGCATCAAAATATTGAATCGATTTGTTTTTTTCTGATTCTCCGTCACATGTTGCAATAATTACTGAATTCGTTTTTGCTCTATTGCAATACTTACTAGTTTATTGCCGAATACTTTAAAATTTTCTGTTATGAAAGCATCAAAATATTGAATCGGTTTGCTTTTTTCTGATTCTCCGTCACATGTTGCAATAATTACTGAATTCATTTTTATACCCTGAACCCATTTTCAATGGGAAATCAGGGTATAATGGTTTTGTTGAAATGTATGTAACAGGGAGAAGGAGGCGTGGCAGACCCCACAAAGTATATATATTCTTGATCAGGGTGACGAGCTGAGTTGATTTGGCCCTGTCCGTCTGTCTGTCCGTCTGTCCGTCTGTCCGTATGTATGAACGCGTCGATTTCAGAAGATATAAGAGCTAGAGACTTCAAATTTTTTTTAAAATGTCCGTAATTACAGCGCGCATATCAAGTTTATCATTAAAAATCGATAACTCATCTCGATCTTTTTTTATCGATAAAAAACCTTATCGAAACCCAGTTATAAAATTATATCTTTTACACCTTTATTGCTAGAGTCTCCAAATTTTTAATGTATGCTTATATGCAATTTATACAATTTCGGTTTTTGTTAAAATTTACCCCCCCACCTCTAAATTCACCCCCTCACCCTCACTTTTGTAAAAAGCGTATTTCAAATACTAGAGACTTGTGCTTTGGCAATTACGTGCATATTCATGTTATAATCATAATCTAAAAGTTTCATGAAGATCGTACGTCTATAAAAAAAGTTATTAAACAATTAAGTTCTCATAGTAAGCGCACACTGCAGCCCATGCGTGTTTATGCGTGGTTGCTTGTATGTGTATGTGTTTGTGTATGTGTTTGTGTATGTGTGTGTGTATGTGTGTGTGTGTATGCGTTTGTGTCTGTATGCGTGTGTGTGTGTATGTGTGTCTGTATGCGTGTGTGTGTATGTATACCTGTGTGTGCGTACGTGCGTGTGTGTGTGTGTGTGCGTGTTTCTTGTGTAAGCTGAAAGTCGCGAAAAAGTATTGAAATATCTATTGCTCCAAGGGTTCAGGGGATCTCGTAGTCGAGCAGTCTCGACTAGAGCTTTCTTACTTGTTCTCTATTGCAATGCTTACTAGTTTATTGCCGAATACTTTAAAATTTTCTGTTATGAAAGCATCAAAATATTGAATCGATTTGCTTTTTCTGATTCTCCGTCACATGTTGCAATAATTACTGAATTCGTTTTTATACCCTGAACCCATTTTCAATGGGAAATCAGGGTATAATGGTTTTGTTGAAATGTATGTAACAGGCAGAAGGAGTCGTGGCAGACCCCACAAAGTATATATATTCTTGATCAGGGCGACGAGCTGAGTTGATTTGGCCCTGTCCGTCTGTCTGTCCGTCTGTCCGTCTGTCCGTCCGTCCGTCTGTCCGTCTGTCCGTCTGTCCGTATGTATGAACGCGTCGATTTCAGAAGATATAAGAGCTAGAGACTTCAAATTTTTTTTAAAATGTTCGTAATTACAGCGCGCATATCAAGTTTATCATTAAAAATCGATAACTCATCCCGATCTTTTTTTATCGATAAAAAACCTTATCGAAAACCAGTTATAAAATTATATCTTCTACACCTTTATTGCTAGAGTCTCCAAATTTTTAATGTATGCCTATAAGCAATTTATACAATTTCGGTTTTTGTTAAAATTTACCCCCCACCCTTAAATTCACCCCCTCACCCTCACTTTTGTAAAAAGCGTATTTCAAATACTAGAGACTTTTGTTTTGGCAATTACATGCATATCCATGTTATAATCATAATCTGAAAGTTTCATGAAGATCGTACGTCCACAAAAAAAGTTATTAAGCAATTAAGTTCTCATAGTAAGCGCTCACTGCCGCCCATGCGTGTTTATGCTTGTGTGTGTATATGTATGTAATTGTTTGTGTATGTGGGTGTGTGTGTGTGTGTGTGTGTGTGTGTGTGTGTGTGTGATGTGTGTATGTATGTGTGTGTATGTATGCCTGTGTGTGCGTGCGTGCGTGCGTGTGTGTGTGTGTGTGTGCGTGTTTCTTGTGTAAGCTGAAAGACGCGAAAAATTATTGAAATAGCTATTACTCCAAGGGTTCAGGGGATCTCGTAGTCGAGTAGTCTCGACTAGAGCTTTCTTACTTGTTCTCTATTGCAATACTTACTAGTTTATTGCTTAATTATTTTAAAATTTTCTATTATCAAAGCATAAAATAATAAATCGATTTGCTTTTTCTGATTTTCCATCACATGTTGCAATAATTACTGAATTCATTTTTCTCTAATACAATACTTACTAGATTACTGCTTAATTATTTTAAAATTTTCTATTATCAAAGCATCAAAATAATGAATCGATTTGCTTTTTCTGATTCTCCATCACATGTTGCAATAATTACTGAATTCATTTTTCTCTATTGCAATACTTACTAGATTATTGCTTAATTTTTGAAAAATTTTCTATTATCAAAGCATCAAAATATTGAATCGATTTGCTTTTTCTGATTCTCCGTCACATGTTGCAATAATTACTGAATTCATTTTTCTCTATTGCAATACTTACTAGATTATTGCTTAATTTTTGAAAAATTTTCTATTATCAAAGCATCAAAATATTGAATCGATTTGCTTTTTCTGATTCTCCGTCACATGTTGCAATAATTACTGAATTCATTTTTCTCTATTGCAATACTTACTAGTTTATTGCCGAATACTTTAAAATTTTCTGTTATGAAAGCATCAAAATATTGAATCGATTTGTTTTTTTCTGATTCTCCGTCACATGTTGCAATAATTACTGAATTCGTTTTTCTCTATTGCAATACTTACTAGTTTATTGCCGAATACTTTAAAATTTTCTGTTATGAAAGCATCAAAATATTGAATCGATTTGTTTTTTCTGATTCTCCGTCACATGTTGCAATAATTACTGAATTTGTTTTTCTCTATTGCAATACTTACTAGTTTATTGCCGAATACTTTAAAATTTTCTGTTATGAAAGCATCAAAATATTGAATCGATTTGCTTTTTCTGATTCTCCGTCACATGTTGCAATAATTACTGAATTCATTTTTCTCTATTGCAATACTTACTAGTTTATTGCCGAATACTTTAAAATTTTCTGTTATGAAAGCATCAAAATATTGAATCGATTTGCTTTTTCTGATTCTCCGTCACATGTTGCAATAATTACTGAATTCATTTTTCTCTATTGCAATACTTACTAGTTTATTGCCGAATACTTTAAAATTTTCTGTTATGAAAGCATCAAAATATTGAATCGATTTGCTTTTTCTGATTCTCCGTCACATGTTGCAATAATTACTGAATTCGTTTTTCTCTATTGCAATACTTACTAGTTTATTGCTTAATTATTTTAAAATTTTCTATTATCAAAGCATCAAAATAATAAATCGATTTGCTTTTTCTGATTTTCCATCACATGTTGCAATAATTACTGAATTCATTTTTCTCTAATGCAATACTTACTAGATTACTGCTTAATTATTTTAAAATTTTCTATTATCAAAGCATCAAAATAATGAATCGATTTGCTTTTTCTGATTCTCCATCACATGTTGCAATAATTACTGAATTCATTTTTCTCTATTGCAATACTTACTAGATTATTGCTTAATTTTTTAAAAATTTTCTATTATCAAAGCATCAAAATATTGAATCGATTTGCTTTTTCTGATTCTCCGTCACATGTTGCAATAATTACTGAATTCATTTTTCTCTATTGCAATACTTACTAGTTTATTGCCGAATACTTTAAAATTTTCTGTTATGAAAGCATCAAAATATTGAATCGATTTGTTTTTTCTGATTCTCCGTCACATGTTGCAATAATTACTGAATTCGTTTTTCTCTATTGCAATACTTACTAGTTTATTGCCGAATACTTTAAAATTTTCTGTTATGAAAGCATCAAAATATTGAATCGATTTGCTTTTTCTAATTCTCCGTCACATGTTGCAATAATTACTGAATTCATTTTTCTCTATTGCAATACTTACTAGTTTATTGCCGAATACTTTAAAATTTTCTGTTATGAAAGCATCAAAATATTGAATCGATTTGCTTTTTCTGATTCTCCGTCACATGTTGCAATAATTACTGAATTCATTTTTCTCTATTGCAATACTTACTAGTTTATTGCCGAATACTTTAAAATTTTCTGTTATGAAAGCATCAAAATATTGAATCGATTTGCTTTTTCTGATTCTCCGTCACATGTTGCAATAATTACTGAATTCATTTTTCTCTATTGCAATACTTACTAGATTATTGCTTAATTTTTGAAAAATTTTCTACTATCAAAGCATCAAAATAATGAATCGATTTGCTTTTTCTGATTCTCCATCACATGTTGCAATAATTACTGAATTCATTTTTCTCTATTGCAATACTTACTAGTTTATTGCCGAATACTTTAAAATTTTCTGTTATGAAAGCATCAAAATATTGAATCGATTTGCTTTTTCTGATTCTCCGTCACATGTTGCAATAATTACTGAATTCATTTTTCTCTATTGCAATACTTACTAGTTTATTGCCGAATACTTTAAAATTTTCTGTTATGAAAGCATCAAAATATTGAATCGATTTGCTTTTTCTGATTTTCCATCACATGTTGCAATAATTACTGAATTCATTTTTCTCTATTGCAATACTTACTAGATTATTGCTTAATTTTTTAAAAATTTTCTATTATCAAAGCATCAAAATATTGAATCGATTTGCTTTTTCTGATTCTCCGTCACATGTTGCAATAATTACTGAATTCATTTTTCTCTATTGCAATACTTACTAGTTTATTGCCGAATACTTTAAAATTTTCTGTTATGAAAGCATCAAAATATTGAATCGATTTGTTTTTTCTGATTCTCCGTCACATGTTGCAATAATTACTGAATTCGTTTTTCTCTATTGCAATACTTACTAGTTTATTGCCGAATACTTTAAAATTTTCTGTTATGAAAGCATCAAAATATTGAATCGATTTGCTTTTTCTGATTCTCCATCACATGTTGCAATAATTACTGAATTCATTTTTCTCTATTGCAATACTTACTAGTTTATTGCCGAATACTTTAAAATTTTCTGTTATGAAA
The DNA here is from genome assembly GCF_018153725.1 of Drosophila mojavensis. Lineage (NCBI taxonomy): Eukaryota > Metazoa > Arthropoda > Insecta > Diptera > Drosophilidae > Drosophila > Drosophila mojavensis. The sequence goes on along the minus strand of NW_025318894.1, from coordinate 74,092 downwards.
GCATCAAAATATTGAATCGATTTGCTTTTTCTGATTCTCCGTCACATGTTGCAATAATTACTGAATTCATTTTTCTCTATTGCAATACTTACTAGTTTATTGCCGAATACTTTAAAATTTTCTGTTATGAAAGCATCAAAATATTGAATCGATTTGTTTTTTTTGCATCAAAATATTGAATCGATTTGTTTTTTTCTGATTCTCCGTCACATGTTGCAATAATTACTGAATTCGTTTTTCTCTATTGCAATACTTACTAGTTTATTGCCGAATACTTTAAAATTTTCTGTTATGAAAGCATCAAAATATTGAATCGATTTGCTTTTTCTGATTCTCCGTCACATGTTGCAATAATTACTGAATTCGTTTTTATACCCTGAACCCATTTTCAATGGGAAATCAGGGTATAATGGTTTTGTTGAAATGTATGTAACAGGCAGAAGGAGGCGTGGCAGACCCCACAAAGTATATATATTCTTGATCAGGGCGACGAGCTGAGTTGATTTGGCCCTGTCCGTCTGTCTGTCCGTCTGTCCGTCTGTCCGTCCGTCCGTCTGTCCGTCTGTCCGTATGTATGAACGCGTCGATTTCAGAAGATATAAGAGCTAGAGACTTCAAATTTTTTTAAAATGTTCGTAATTACAGCGCGCATATCAAGTTTATCATTAAAAATCGATAACTCATCCCGATCTTTTTTTATCGATAAAAAACCTTATCGAAAACCAGTTATAAAATTATATCTTCTACACCTTTATTGCTAGAGTCTCCAAATTTTTAATGTATGCCTATAAGCAATTTATACAATTTCGGTTTTTGTTAAAATTTACCCCCCACCCTTAAATTCACCCCCTCACCCTCACTTTTGTAAAAAGCGTATTTCAAATACTAGAGACTTTTGTTTTGGCAATTACATGCATATCCATGTTATAATCATAATCTGAAAGTTTCATGAAGATCGTACGTCCACAAAAAAAGTTATTAAGCAATTAAGTTCTCATAGTAAGCGCTCACTGCCGCCCATGCGTGTTTATGCTTGTGTGTGTATATGTATGTAATTGTTTGTGTATGTGGGTGTGTGTGTGTGTGTGTGTGTGTGTGTGTGTGTGTGTGTGTATGTATGTGTGTGTGTGTATGTATGCCTGTGTGTGCGTGCGTGCGTGCGTGTGTGTGTGTGTGTGTGTGTGCGTGTTTCTTGTGTAAGCTGAAAGACGCGAAAAATTATTGAAATAGCTATTACTCCAAGGGTTCAGGGGATCTCGTAGTCGAGTAGTCTCGACTAGAGCTTTCTTACTTGTTCTCTATTGCAATACTTACTAGTTTATTGCTTAATTATTTTAAAATTTTCTATTATCAAAGCATAAAATAATAAATCGATTTGCTTTTTCTGATTTTCCATCACATGTTGCAATAATTACTGAATTCGTTTTTCTCTATTGCAATACTTACTAGTTTATTGCCGAATACTTTAAAATTTTCTGTTATGAAAGCATCAAAATATTGAATCGATTTGCTTTTTCTGATTCTCCATCACATGTTGCAATAATTACTGAATTCATTTTTCTCTATTGCAATACTTACTAGATTATTGCTTAATTTTTGAAAAATTTTCTATTATCAAAGCATCAAAATATTGAATCGATTTGCTTTTTCTGATTCTCCGTCACATGTTGCAATAATTACTGAATTCATTTTTCTCTATTGCAATACTTACTAGATTATTGCTTAATTTTTGAAAAATTTTCTATTATCAAAGCATCAAAATATTGAATCGATTTGCTTTTTCTGATTCTCCGTCACATGTTGCAATAATTACTGAATTCATTTTTCTCTATTGCAATACTTACTAGTTTATTGCCGAATACTTTAAAATTTTCTGTTATGAAAGCATCAAAATATTGAATCGATTTGTTTTTTTCTGATTCTCTGTCACATGTTGCAATAATTACTGAATTCGTTTTTCTCTATTGCAATACTTACTAGTTTATTGCCGAATACTTTAAAATTTTCTGTTATGAAAGCATCAAAATATTGAATCGATTTGTTTTTTCTGATTCTCCGTCACATGTTGCAATAATTACTGAATTCGTTTTTCTCTATTGCAATACTTACTAGTTTATTGCCGAATACTTTAAAATTTTCTGTTATGAAAGCATCAAAATATTGAATCGATTTGCTTTTTCTGATTCTCCGTCACATGTTGCAATAATTACTGAATTCATTTTTCTCTATTGCAATACTTACTAGTTTATTGCCGAATACTTTAAAATTTTCTGTTATGAAAGCATCAAAATATTGAATCGATTTGCTTTTTCTGATTCTCCGTCACATGTTGCAATAATTACTGAATTCATTTTTCTCTATTGCAATACTTACTAGTTTATTGCCGAATACTTTAAAATTTTCTGTTATGAAAGCATCAAAATATTGAATCGATTTGCTTTTTCTGATTCTCCGTCACATGTTGCAATAATTACTGAATTCGTTTTTCTCTATTGCAATACTTACTAGTTTATTGCTTAATTATTTTAAAATTTTCTATTATCAAAGCATCAAAATAATAAATCGATTTGCTTTTTCTGATTTTCCATCACATGTTGCAATAATTACTGAATTCATTTTTCTCTAATGCAATACTTACTAGATTACTGCTTAATTATTTTAAAATTTTCTATTATCAAAGCATCAAAATAATGAATCGATTTGCTTTTTCTGATTCTCCATCACATGTTGCAATAATTACTGAATTCATTTTTCTCTATTGCAATACTTACTAGATTATTGCTTAATTTTTTAAAAATTTTCTATTATCAAAGCATCAAAATATTGAATCGATTTGCTTTTTCTGATTCTCCGTCACATGTTGCAATAATTACTGAATTCATTTTTCTCTATTGCAATACTTACTAGTTTATTGCCGAATACTTTAAAATTTTCTGTTATGAAAGCATCAAAATATTGAATCGATTTGTTTTTTCTGATTCTCCGTCACATGTTGCAATAATTACTGAATTCGTTTTTCTCTATTGCAATACTTACTAGTTTATTGCCGAATACTTTAAAATTTTCTGTTATGAAAGCATCAAAATATTGAATCGATTTGCTTTTTCTAATTCTCCGTCACATGTTGCAATAATTACTGAATTCATTTTTCTCTATTGCAATACTTACTAGTTTATTGCCGAATACTTTAAAATTTTCTTTTATGAAAGCATCAAAATATTGAATCGATTTGCTTTTTCTGATTCTCCGTCACATGTTGCAATAATTACTGAATTCATTTTTCTCTATTGCAATACTTACTAGTTTATTGCCGAATACTTTAAAATTTTCTGTTATGAAAGCATCAAAATATTGAATCGATTTGCTTTTTCTGATTCTCCGTCACATGTTGCAATAATTACTGAATTCATTTTTCTCTATTGCAATACTTACTAGATTATTGCTTAATTTTTTAAAAATTTTCTACTATCAAAGCATCAAAATAATGAATCGATTTGCTTTTTCTGATTCTCCATCACATGTTGCAATAATTACTGAATTCATTTTTCTCTATTGCAATACTTACTAGTTTATTGCCGAATACTTTAAAATTTTCTGTTATGAAAGCATCAAAATATTGAATCGATTTGCTTTTTCTGATTTTCCATCACATGTTGCAATAATTACTGAATTCATTTTTCTCTATTGCAATACTTACTAGATTATTGCTTAATTTTTTAAAAATTTTATATTATCAAAGCATCAAAATATTGAATCGATTTGCTTTTTCTGATTCTCCGTCACATGTTGCAATAATTACTGAATTCATTTTTCTCTATTGCAATACTTACTAGTTTATTGCCGAATACTTTAAAATTTTCTGTTATGAAAGCATCAAAATATTGAATCGATTTGTTTTTTCTGATTCTCCGTCACATGTTGCAATAATTACTGAATTCGTTTTTCTCTATTGCAATACTTACTAGTTTATTGCCGAATACTTTAAAATTTTCTGTTATGAAAGCATCAAAATATTGAATCGATTTGCTTTTTTCTGATTCTCCATCACATGTTGCAATAATTACTGAATTCATTTTTCTCTATTGCAATACTTACTAGTTTATTGCCGAATACTTTAAAATTTTCTGTTATGAAAGCATCAAAATATTGAATCGATTTGCTTTTTCTGATTCTCCGTCACATGTTGCAATAATTACTGAATTCATTTTTCTCTATTGCAATACTTACTAGTTTATTGCCGAATACTTTAAAATTTTCTGTTATGAAAGCATCAAAATATTGAATCGATTTGTTTTTGTTGCATAAAAATATTGAATCGATTTTTTTTTTTCTGATTCTCCGTCACATGTTGCAATAATTACTGAATTCGTTTTTCTCTATTGCAATACTTACTAGATTACTGCTTAATTATTTTAAAATTTTCTATTATCAAAGCATCAAAATAATGAATCGATTTGCTTTTTCTGATTCTCCATCACATGTTGCAATAATTACTGAATTCATTTTTCTCTAATACAATACTTACTAGATTACTGCTTAATTATTTTAAAATTTTCTATTATCAAAGCATCAAAATAATGAATCGATTTGCTTTTTCTGATTCTCCATCACATGTTGCAATAATTACTGAATTCATTTTTCTCTATTGCAATACTTACTAGATTATTGCTTAATTTTTGAAAAATTTTCTATTATCAAAGCATCAAAATATTGAATCGATTTGCTTTTTCTGATTCTCCGTCACATGTTGCAATAATTACTGAATTCATTTTTCTCTATTGCAATACTTACTAGATTATTGCTTAATTTTTTAAAAATTTTCTATTATCAAAGCATCAAAATAATGAATCGATTTGCTTTTTCTGATTCTCCATCACATGTTGCAATAATTACTGAATTCATTTTTCTCTATTGCAATACTTACTAGATTATTGCTTAATTTTTGAAAAATTTTCTATTATCAAAGCATCAAAATATTGAATCGATTTGCTTTTTCTGATTCTCCGTCACATGTTGCAATAATTACTGAATTCATTTTTCTCTATTGCAATACTTACTAGATTATTGCTTAATTTTTTAAAAATTTTCTATTATCAAAGCATCAAAATAATGAATCGATTTGCTTTTTCTGATTCTCCATCACATGTTGCAATAATTACTGAATTCATTTTTCTCTATTGCAATACTTACTAGTTTATTGCCGAATACTTTAAAATTTTCTGTTATGAAAGCATCAAAATATTGAATCGATTTGCTTTTTCTGATTCTCCGTCACATGTTGCAATAATTACTGAATTCATTTTTCTCTATTGCAATACTTACTAGTTTATTGCCGAATACTTTAAAATTTTCTGTTATGAAAGCATCAAAATATTGAATCGATTTGCTTTTTCTGATTCTCCGTCACATGTTGCAATAATTACTGAATTCGTTTTTCTCTATTGCAATACTTACTAGTTTATTGCTTAATTATTTTAAAATTTTCTATTATCAAAGCATCAAAATAATAAATCGATTTGCTTTTTCTGATTTTCCATCACATGTTGCAATAATTACTGAATTCATTTTTCTCTAATGCAATACTTACTAGATTACTGCTTAATTATTTTAAAATTTTCTATTATCAAAGCATCAAAATAATTAATCGATTTGCTTTTTCTGATTCTCCATCACATGTTGCAATAATTACTGAATTCATTTTTCTCTATTGCAATACTTACTAGATTATTGCTTAATTTTTTAAAAATTTTCTATTATCAAAGCATCAAAATATTGAATCGATTTGCTTTTTCTGATTCTCCGTCACATGTTGCAATAATTACTGAATTCATTTTTCTCTATTGCAATACTTACTAGTTTATTGCCGAATACTTTAAAATTTTCTGTTATGAAAGCATCAAAATATTGAATCGATTTGTTTTTTCTGATTCTCCGTCACATGTTGCAATAATTACTGAATTCGTTTTTCTCTATTGCAATACTTACTAGTTTATTGCCGAATACTTTAAAATTTTCTGTTATGAAAGCATCAAAATATTGAATCGATTTGCTTTTTCTGATTCTCCGTCACATGTTGCAATAATTACTGAATTCATTTTTCTCTATTGCAATACTTACTAGTTTATTGCCGAATACTTTAAAATTTTCTGTTATGAAAGCATCAAAATATTGAATCGATTTGCTTTTTCTGATTCTCCGTCACATGTTGCAATAATTACTGAATTCATTTTTCTCTATTGCAATACTTACTAGTTTATTGCCGAATACTTTAAAATTTTCTGTTATGAAAGCATCAAAATATTGAATCGATTTGCTTTTTCTGATTCTCCGTCACATGTTGCAATAATTACTGAATTCATTTTTCTCTATTGCAATACTTACTAGATTATTGCTTAATTTTTTAAAAATTTTCTATTATCAAAGCATCAAAATAATAAATCGATTTGCTTTTTCTGATTCTCCATCACATGTTGCAATAATTACTGAATTCATTTTTCTCTATTGCAATACTTACTAGTTTATTGACGAATACTTTAAAATTTTCTGTTATGAAAGCATCAAAATATTGAATCGATTTGCTTTTTCTGATTCTATATCACGTGTTGTAATAATTACTGAATTCATTTTTCTCTATTGCAATACTTACTAGTTTATTGCCGAATACTTTAAAATTTTCTGTTATGAAAGCATCAAAATATTGAATCGATTTGTTTTTTTTTTGCATCAAAATATTGAATCGATTTTTTTTTCTGATTCTCCGTCACATGTTGCAATAATTACTGAATTCGTTTTTCTCTATTGCAATACTTACTAGTTTATTGCCGAATACTTTAAAATTTTCTGTTATGAAAGCATCAAAATATTGAATCGATTTGCTTTTTCTGATTCTCCGTCACATGTTGCATTAATTACTGAATTCATTTTTCTCTATTGCAATACTTACTAGTTTATTGCCGAATACTTTAAAATTTTCTGTTATGAAAGCATCAAAATATTGAATCGATTTGCTTTTTCTGATTCTATATCACATGTTGCAATAATTACTGAATTCGTTTTTCTCTATTGCAATACTTACTAGTTTAATGCTTAATTATTTTAAAATTTTCTATTATCAAAGCATCAAAATAATAAATCGATTTGCTTTTTCTGATTTTCCATCACATGTTGCAATAATTACTGAATTCATTTTTCTCTAATGCAATACTTACTAGATTACTGCTTAATTATTTTAAAATTTTCTATTATCAAAGCATCAAAATAATGAATCGATTTGCTTTTTCTGATTCTCCATCACATGTTGCAATAATTATTGAATTCATTTTTCTCTATTGCAATACTTACTAGATTATTGCTTAATTTTTTTAAAATTTTCTATTATCAAAGCATCAAAATATTGAATCGATTTGCTTTTTCTGATTCTCCGTCACATGTTGCAATAATTACTGAATTCATTTTTCTCTATTGCAATACTTACTAGTTTATTGCCGAATACTTTAAAATTTTCTGTTATGAAAGCATCAAAATATTGAATCGATTTGTTTTTTCTGATTCTCCGTCACATGTTGCAATAATTACTGAATTCGTTTTTCTCTATTGCAATACTTACTAGTTTATTGCCGAATACTTTAAAATTTTCTGTTATGAAAGCATCAAAATATTGAATCGATTTGCTTTTTCTGATTCTCCGTCACATGTTGCAATAATTACTGAATTCATTTTTCTCTATTGCAATACTTACTAGTTTATTGCCGAATACTTTAAAATTTTCTGTTATGAAAGCATCAAAATATTGAATCGATTTGCTTTTTCTGATTCTCCGTCACATGTTGCAATAATTACTGAATTCATTTTTCTCTATTGCAATACTTACTAGTTTATTGCCGAATACTTTAAAATTTTCTGTTATGAAAGCATCAAAATATTGAATCGATTTGCTTTTTCTGATTCTCCGTCACATGTTGCAATAATTACTGAATTCATTTTTCTCTATTGCAATACTTACTAGATTATTGCTTAATTTTTTAAAAATTTTCTATTATCAAAGCATCAAAATAATGAATCGATTTGCTTTTTCTGATTCTCCATCACATGTTGCAATAATTACTGAATTCATTTTTCTCTATTGCAATACTTACTAGTTTATTGCCGAATACTTTAAAATTTTCTGTTATGAAAGCATCAAAATATTGAACCGATTTGCTTTTTCTGATTCTATATCACATGTTGTAATAATTACTGAATTCATTTTTCTCTATTGCAATACTTACTAGTTTATTGCCGAATACTTTAAAATTTTCTGTTATGAAAGCATCAAAATATTGAACGAGTTGTTTTTTTGCATCAAAATATTGAATCGATTTGCTTTTTCTGATTCTCCGTCACATGTTGCAATAATTACTGAATTCGTTTTTCTCTATTGCAATACTTACTAGTTTATTGCCGAATACTTTAAAATTTTCTGTTATGAAAGCATCAAAATATTGAATCGATTTGCTTTTTCTGATTCTCCGTCACATGTTGCAATAATTACTGAATTCATTTGTCTCTATTGCAATACTTACTAGTTTATTGCCGAATACTTTAAAATTTTCTGTTATGAAAGCATCAAAATATTGAATCGATTTGCTTTTTCTGATTCTCCGTCACATGTTGCAATAATTACTGAATTCATTTTTCTCTATTGCAATACTTACTAGATTATTGCTTAATTTTTGAAAAATTTTCTATTATCAAAGCATCAAAATAATGAATCGATTTGCTTTTTCTGATTCTCCATCACATGTTGCAATAATTACTGATTTCATTTTTCTCTATTGCAATACTTACTAGTTTATTGCCGAATACTTTAAAATTTTCTGTTATGAAAGCATCAAAATATTGAATCGATTTGCTTTTTCTGATTCTCCGTCACATGTTGCAATAATTACTGAATTCATTTTTCTCTATTGCAATACTTACTAGTTTATTGCTTAATTATTTTAAAATTTTCTATTATCAAAGCATCAAAATAATAAATCGATTTGCTTTTTCTGATTTTCCATCACATGTTGCAATAATTACTGAATTCATTTTTCTAATGCAATACTTACTAGATTACTGCTTAATTATTTTAAAATTTTCTATTATCAAAGCATCAAAATAATGAATCGATTTGCTTTTTCTGATTCTCCATCACATGTTGCAATAATTACTGAATTCATTTTTCTCTATTGCAATACTTACTAGATTATTGCTTAATTTTTTAAAAATTTTCTATTATCAAAGCATCAAAATATTGAATCGATTTGCTTTTTCTGATTCTCCGTCACATGTTGCAATAATTACTGAATTCATTTTTCTCTATTGCAATACTTACTAGTTTATTGCCGAATACTTTAAAATTTTCTGTTATGAAAGCATCAAAATATTGAATCGATTTGCTTTTTCTGATTCTCCGTCACATGTTGCAATAATTACTGAATTCGTTTTTCTCTATTGCAATACTTACTAGTTTATTGCCGAATACTTTAAAATTTTCTGTTATGAAAGCATCAAAATATTGAATCGATTTGCTTTTTCTGATTTTCCATCACATGTTGCAATAATTACTGAATTCATTTTTCTCTAATGCAATACTTACTAGATTACTGCTTAATTATTTTAAAATTTTCTATTATCAAAGCATCAAAATAATGAATCGATTTGCTTTTTCTGATTCTCCGTCACATGTTGCAATAATTACTGAATTCATTTTTCTCTATTGCAATACTTACTAGTTTATTGCCGAATACTTTAAAATTTTCTGTTATGAAAGCATCAAAATATTGAATCGATTTGTTTTTCTGATTCTCCGTCACATGTTGCAATAATTACTGAATTCGTTTTTCTCTATTGCAATACTTACTAGATTATTGCTTAATTTTTTAAAAATTTTCTACTATCAAAGCATCAAAATAATGAATCGATTTGCTTTTTCTGATTATCCATCACATGTTGCAATAATTACTGAATTCATTTTTCTCTATTGCAATACTTACTAGTTTATTGCCGAATACTTTAAAATTTTCTGTTATGAAAGCATCAAAATATTGAATCGATTTGCTTTTTCTGATTCTCCGTCACATGTTGCAATAATTACTGAATTCATTTTTCTCTATTGCAATACTTACTAGTTTATTGCCGAATACTTTAAAATTTTCTGTTATGAAAGCATCAAAATATTGAATCGATTTGCTTTTTCTGATTTTCCATCACATGTTGCAATAATTACTGAATTCATTTTTCTCTAATGCAATACTTACTAGATTACTGCTTAATTATTTTAAAATTTTCTATTATCAAAGCATCAAAATAATGAATCGATTTTCTTTTTCTGATTCTCCATCACATGTTGCAATAATTACTGAATTCATTTTTCTCTATTGCAATACTTACTAGATTATTGCTTAATTTTTTAAAAATTTTCTATTATCAAAGCATCAAAATATTGAATCGATTTGCTTTTTCTGATTCTATGTCACATGTTGCAATAATTACTGAATTCATTTTTCTCTATTGCAATACTTACTAGATTATTGCTTAATTTTTAAAATATTTTCTATTATAAAAGCATCAAAATAATGAATCGATTTGCTTTTTCTGATTCTCCATCACATGTTGCAATAATTACTGAATTCATTTTTCTCTATTGCAATACTTACTAGTTTATTGCCGAATACTTTAAAATTTTCTGTTATGAAAGCATCAAAATATTGAATCGATTTGCTTTTTCTGATTTTCCATCACATGTTGCAATAATTACTGAATTCATTTTTCTCTAATGCAATACTTACTAGATTACTGCTTAATTATTTTAAAATTTTCTATTATCAAAGCATCAAAATAATGAATCGATTTGCTTTTTCTGATTCTCCGTCACATGTTGCAATAATTACTGAATTCATTTTTCTCTATTGCAATACTTACTAGTTTATTGCCGAATACTTTAAAATTTTCTGTTATGAAAGCATCAAAATATTGAATCGATTTGTTTTTTTCTGATTCTCCGTCACATGTTGCAATAATTACTGAATTCGTTTTTCTCTATTGCAATACTTACTAGTTTATTGCCGAATACTTTAAAATTTTCTGTTATGAAAGCATCAAAATATTGAATCGATTTGCTTTTTCTGATTCTCCGTCACATGTTGCAATAATTACTGAATTCATTTTTCTCTATTGCAATACTTACTAGTTTATTGCCGAATACTTTAAAATTTTCTGTTATGAAAGCATCAAAATATTGAATCGATTTGCTTTTTCTGATTCTCCGTCACATGTTGCAATAATTACTGAATTCATTTTTCTCTATTGCAATACTTACTAGTTTATTGCCGAATACTTTAAAATTTTCTGTTATGAAAGCATCAAAATATTGAATCGATTTGCTTTTTCTGATTCTCCGTCACATGTTGCAATAATTACTGAATTCATTTTTCTCTATTGCAATACTTACTAGTTTATTGCCGAATACTTTAAAATTTTCTGTTATGAAAGCATCAAAATATTGAATCGATTTGCTTTTTCTGATTCTCCGTCACATGTTGCAATAATTACTGAATTCGTTTTTCTCTATTGCAATACTTACTAGTTTATTGCTTAATTATTTTAAAATTTTCTATTATCAAAGCATCAAAATAATAAATCGATTTGCTTTTTCTAATTTTCCATCACATGTTGCAATAATTACTGAATTCATTTTTCTCTAATGCAATACTTACTAGATTACTGCTCAATTATTTTAAAATTTTCTATTATCAAAGCATCAAAATAATGAATCGATTTGCTTTTTCTGATTCTCCATCACATGTTGCAATAATTACTGAATTCATTTTTCTCTATTGCAATACTTACTAGATTATTGCTTAATTTTTTAAAAATTTTCTATTATCAAAGCATCAAAATATTGAATCGATTTGCTTTTTCTGATTCTCCGTCACATGTTGCAATAATTACTGAATTCATTTTTCTCTATTGCAATACTTACTAGTTTATTGCCGAATACTTTAAAATTTTCTGTTATGAAAGCATCAAAATATTGAATCGATTTGCTTTTTCTGATTCTATATCACATGTTGCAATAATTACTGAATTCATTTTTCTCTATTGCAATACTTACTAGTTTATTGCTTAATTATTTTAAAATTTTCTGTTATGAAAGCATCAAAATATTGAATCGATTTGCTTTTTCTGATTCTCCGTCACATGTTGCAATAATTACTGAATTCATTTTTCTCTATTGCAATACTTACTAGTTTATTGCCGAATACTTTAAAATTTTCTGTTATGAAAGCATCAAAATATTGAATCGATTTGCTTTTTCTGATTCTCCGTCACATGTTGCAATAATTACTGAATTCATTTTTCTCTATTGCAATACTTACTAGTTTATTGCCGAATACTTTAAAATTTTCTGTTATGAAAGCATCAAAATATTGAATCGATTTGCTTTTTCTGATTCTCCGTCACATGTTGCAATAATTACTGAATTCATTTTTCTCTATTGCAATACTTACTAGTTTATTGCCGAATACTTTAAAATTTTCTGTTATGAAAGCATCAAAATATTGAATCGATTTGCTTTTTCTGATTCTCCGTCACATGTTGCAATAATTACTGAATTCATTTTTCTCTATTGCAATACTTACTAGTTTATTGCCGAATACTTTAAAATTTTCTGTTATGAAAGCATCAAAATATTGAATCGATTTGCTTTTTCTGATTCTCCGTCACATGTTGCAATAATTACTGAATTCATTTTTCTCTATTGCAATACTTACTAGATTATTGCTTAATTTTTTAAAAATTTTCTATTATCAAAGCATCAAAATAATAAATCGATTTGCTTTTTCTGATTCTCCATCACATGTTGCAATAATTACTGAATTCATTTTTCTCTATTGCAATACTTACTAGATTATTGCGGAATTTTTTAAAATTTTCTATTATCAAAGCATCAAAATATTGAATCGATTTGCTTTTTCTGATTCTCCGTCACATGTTGCAATAATTACTGAATTCATTTTTCTCTATTGCAATACTTACTAGATTATTGCTTAATTTTTTAAAAATTTTCTATTATCAAAGCATCAAAATATTGAATCGATTTGCTTTTTCTGATTCTCCGTCACATGTTGCAATAATTACTGAATTCATTTTTCTCTATTGCAATACTTACTAGTTTATTGCCGAATACTTTAAAATTTTCTGTTATGAAAGCATCAAAATATTGAATCGATTTGCTTTTTCTGATTCTCCGTCACATGTTGCAATAATTACTGAATTCATTTTTCTCTATTGCAATACTTACTAGTTTATTGCCGAATACTTTAAAATTTTCTGTTATGAAAGCATCAAAATATTGAATCGATTTGCTTTTTCTGATTCTCCGTCACATGTTGCAATAATTACTGAATTCATTTTTCTCTATTGCAATACTTACTAGTTTATTGCCGAATACTTTAAAATTTTCTGTTATGAAAGCATCAAAATATTGAATCGATTTGCTTTTTCTGATTCTCCGTCACATGTTGCAATAATTACTGAATTCATTTTTCTCTATTGCAATACTTACTAGATTATTGCTTAATTTTTGAAAAATTTTCTACTATCAAAGCATCAAAATAATGAATCGATTTGCTTTTTCTGATTATCCATCACATGTTGCAATAATTACTGAATTCATTTTTCTCTATTGCAATACTTACTAGTTTATTGCCGAATACTTTAAAATTTTCTGTTATGAAAGCATCAAAATATTGAATCGATTTGCTTTTTCTGATTCTCCGTCACATGTTGCAATAATTACTGAATTCATTTTTCTCTATTGCAATACTTACTAGTTTATTGCCGAATACTTTAAAATTTTCTGTTATGAAAGCATCAAAATATTGAATCGATTTGCTTTTTCTGATTTTCCATCACATGTTGCAATAATTACTGAATTCATTTTTCTCTAATGCAATACTTACTAGTTTACTGCTTAATTATTTTAAAATTTTCTATTATCAAAGCATCAAAATAATGAATCGATTTTCTTTTTCTGATTCTCCATCACATGTTGCAATAATTACTGAATTCATTTTTCTCTATTGCAATACTTACTAGATTATTGCTTAATTTTTTAAAAATTTTCTATTATCAAAGCATCAAAATATTGAATCGATTTGCTTTTTCTGATTCTCCGTCACATGTTGCAATAATTACTGAATTCATTTTTCTCTATTGCAATACTTACTAGTTTATTGCCGAATACTTTAAAATTTTCTGTTATGAAAGCATCAAAATATTGAATCGATTTGTTTTTCTGATTCTCCGTCACATGTTGCAATAATTACTGAATTCGTTTTTCTCTATTGCAATACTTACTAGTTTATTGCCGAATACTTTAAAATTTTCTGTTATGAAAGCATCAAAATATTGAATCGATTTGCTTTTTCTGATTCTCCGTCACATGTTGCAATAATTACTGAATTCATTTTCTCTATTGCAATACTTACTAGTTTATTGCCGAATACTTTAAAATTTTCTGTTATGAAAGCATCAAAATATTGAATCGATTTGCTTTTTCTGATTCTCCGTCACATGTTGCAATAATTACTGAATTCATTTTTCTCTATTGCAATACTTACTAGTTTATTGCCGAATACTTTAAAATTTTCTGTTATGAAAGCATCAAAATATTGAATCGATTTGCTTTTTCTGATTCTCCGTCACATGTTGCAATAATTACTGAATTCATTTTTCTCTATTGCAATACTTACTAGTTTATTGCCGAATACTTTAAAATTTTCTGTTATGAAAGCATCAAAATATTGAATCGATTTGCTTTTTCTGATTCTCCGTCACATGTTGCAATAATTACTGAATTCGTTTTTCTCTATTGCAATACTTACTAGTTTATTGCTTAATTATTTTAAAATTTTCTATTATCAAAGCATCAAAATAATAAATCGATTTGCTTTTTCTAATTTTCCATCACATGTTGCAATAATTACTGAATTCATTTTTCTCTAATGCAATACTTACTAAATTACTGCTCAATTATTTTAAAATTTTCTATTATCAAAGCATCAAAATACTGAATCGATTTGCTTTTTCTGATTCTCCATCACATGTTGCAATAATTATTGAATTCATTTTCTCTATTGCAATACTTACTAGATTATTGCTTAATTTTTTAAAAATTTTCTATTATCAAAGCATCAAAATATTGAATCGATTTGCTTTTTCTGATTCTCCGTCACATGTTGCAATAATTACTGAATTCATTTTTCTCTATTGCAATACTTACTAGTTTATTGCCGAATACTTTAAAATTTTCTGTTATGAAAGCATCAAAATATTGAATCGATTTGCTTTTTCTGATTCTATATCACATGTTGCAATAATTACTGAATTCGTTTTTCTCTATTGCAATACTTACTAGTTTATTGCTTAATTATTTTAAAATTTTCTGTTATGAAAGCATCAAAATATTCAATCGATTTGCTTTTTCTGATTCTCCGTCACATGTTGCAATAATTACTGAATTCATTTTTCTCTATTGCAATACTTACTAGTTTATTGCCGAATACTTTAAAATTTTCTGTTATGAAAGCATCAAAATATTGAATCGATTTGCTTTTTCTGATTCTCCGTCACATGTTGCAATAATTACTGAATTCATTTTTCTCTATTGCAATACTTACTAGTTTATTGCCGAATACTTTAAAATTTTCTGTTATGAAAGCATCAAAATATTGAATCGATTTGCTTTTTCTGATTCTCCGTCACATGTTGCAATAATTACTGAATTCATTTTTCTCTATTGCAATACTTACTAGTTTATTGCCGAATACTTTAAAATTTTCTGTTATGAAAGCATCAAAATATTGAATCGATTTGCTTTTTCTGATTCTCCGTCACATGTTGCAATAATTACTGAATTCATTTTTCTCTATTGCAATACTTACTAGTTTATTGCCGAATACTTTAAAATTTTCTGTTATGAAAGCATCAAAATATTGAATCGATTTGCTTTTTCTGATTCTCCGTCACATGTTGCAATAATTACTGAATTCATTTTTCTCTATTGCAATACTTACTAGATTATTGCTTAATTTTTTAAAAATTTTCTATTATCAAAGCATCAAAATAATAAATCGATTTGCTTTTTCTGATTCTCCATCACATGTTGCAATAATTACTGAATTCATTTTTCTCTATTGCAATACTTACTAGTTTATTGACGAATACTTTAAAATTTTCTGTTATGAAAGCATCAAAATATTGAATCGATTTGCTTTTTCTGATTCTATATCACATGTTGTAATAATTACTGAATTCATTTTTCTCTATTGCAATACTTACTAGTTTATTGCCGAATACTTTAAAATTTTCTGTTATGAAAGCATCAAAATATTGAATCGATTTGCTTTTTTCTGATTCTCCGTCACATGTTGCAATAATTACTGAATTCATTTTTCTCTATTGCAATACTTACTAGTTTATTGCCGAATACTTTAAAATTTTCTGTTATGAAAGCATCAAAATATTGAATCGATTTGCTTTTTCTGATTCTATATCACATGTTGCAATAATTACTGAATTCGTTTTTCTCTATTGCAATACTTACTAGTTTATTGCTTAATTATTTTAAAATTTTCTATTATCAAAGCATCAAAATAATAAATCGATTTGCTTTTTCTGATTTTCCATCGCATGTTGCAATAATTACTGAATTCATTTTTCTCTATTGCAATACTTACTATATTATTGCTTAATTTTTGAAAAATTTTCTATTATCAAAGCATCAAAATAATGAATCGATTTGCTTTTTCTGATTCTCCATCACATGTTGCAATAATTACTGAATTCATTTTTCTCTATTGCAATACTTACTAGTTTATTGCCGAATACTTTAAAATTTTCTGTTATGAAAGCATCAAAATATTGAATCGATTTGCTTTTTCTGATTCTCCGTCACATGTTGCAATAATTACTAAATTCATTTTTCTCTCATTGCAATACTTACTAGTTTATTGCCGAATACTTTAAAATTTTCTGTTATGAAAGCATCAAAATATTGAATCGATTTGCTTTTTCTGATTCTCCGTCACATGTTGCAATAATTACTGAATTCATTTTTTCTCTATTGCAATACTTACTAGTTTATTGCCGAATACTTTAAAATTTTCTGTTATGAAAGCATCAAAATATTGAATCGATTTGCTTTTTCTGATTCTCCGTCACATGTTGCAATAATTACTGAATTCATTTTTTCTCTATTGCAATACTTACTAGTTTATTGCCGAATACTTTAAAATTTTCTGTTATGAAAGCATCAAAATATAATTGATTTGCTTTTTCTGATTCTCCGTCACATGTTGCAATAATTACTGAATTCGTTTTTCTCTATTGCAATACTTACTAGTTTATTGCTTAATTATTTTAAAATTTTCTATTATCAAAGCATCAAAATAATAAATCGATTTGCTTTTTCTAATTTTCCATCACATGTTGCAATAATTACTGAATTCATTTTTCTCTAATGCAATACTTACTAGATTACTGCTCAATTATTTTAAAATTTTCTATTATCAAAGCATCAAAATAATGAATCGATTTGCTTTTTCTGATTCTCCATCACATGTTGCAATAATTATTGAATTCATTTTTCTCTATTGCAATACTTACTAGATTATTGCTTAATTTTTTAAAAATTTTCTATTATCAAAGCATCAAAATATTGAATCGATTTGCTTTTTCTGATTCTCCGTCACATGTTGCAATAATTACTGAATTCATTTTTCTCTATTGCAATACTTACTAGTTTATTGCCGAATACTTTAAAATTTTCTGTTATGAAAGCATCAAAATATTGAATCGATTTGCTTTTTCTGATTCTATATCACATGTTGCAATAATTACTGAATTCGTTTTTCTCTATTGCAATACTTACTAGTTTATTGCTTAATTATTTTAAAATTTTCTGTTATGAAAGCATCAAAATATTGAATCGATTTGCTTTTTCTGATTCTCCGTCACATGTTGCAATAATTACTGAATTCATTTTTCTCTATTGCAATACTTACTAGTTTATTGCCGAATACTTTAAAATTTTCTGTTATGAAAGCATCAAAATATTGAATCGATTTGCTTTTTCTGATTCTCCGTCACATGTTGCAATAATTACTGAATTCATTTTTCTCTATTGCAATACTTACTAGTTTATTGCCGAATACTTTAAAATTTTCTGTTATGAAAGCATCAAAATATTGAATCGATTTGCTTTTTCTGATTCTCCGTCACATGTTGCAATAATTACTGAATTCATTTTTCTCTATTGCAATACTTACTAGTTTATTGCCGAATACTTTAAAATTTTCTGTTATGAAAGCATCAAAATATTGAATCGATTTGCTTTTTCTGATTCTCCGTCACATGTTGCAATAATTACTGAATTCATTTTTCTCTATTGCAATACTTACTAGTTTATTGCCGAATACTTTAAAATTTTCTGTTATGAAAGCATCAAAATATTGAATCGATTTGCTTTTTCTGATTCTCCGTCACATGTTGCAATAATTACTGAATTCATTTTTCTCTATTGCAATACTTACTAGATTATTGCTTAATTTTTTAAAAATTTTCTATTATCAAAGCATCAAAATAATAAATCGATTTGCTTTTTCTGATTCTCCATCACATGTTGCAATAATTACTGAATTCATTTTTCTCTATTGCAATACTTACTAGTTTATTGACGAATACTTTAAAATTTTCTGTTATGAAAGCATCAAAATATTGAATCGATTTGCTTTTTCTGATTCTACATCACATGTTGTAATAATTACTGAATTCATTTTTCTCTATTGCAATACTTACTAGTTTATTGCCGAATACTTTAAAATTTTCTGTTATGAAAGCATCAAAATATTGAATCGATTTGCTTTTTCTGATTCTCCGTCACATGTTGCAATAATTACTGAATTCATTTTTCTCTATTGCAATACTTACTAGTTTATTGCCGAATACTTTAAAATTTTCTGTTATGAAAGCATCAAAATATTGAATCGATTTGCTTTTTCTGATTCTCTATCACATGTTGCAATAATTACTGAATTCGTTTTTCTCTATTGCAATACTTACTAGTTTATTGCTTAATTATTTTAAAATTTTCTGTTATGAAAGCATCAAAATATTGAATCGATTTGCTTTTTTCTGATTCTCCGTCACATGTTGCAATAATTACTGAATTCATTTTTCTCTATTGCAATACTTACTAGTTTATTGCCGAATACTTTAAAATTTTCTGTTATGAAAGCATCAAAATATTGAATCGATTTGCTTTTTCTGATTCTCCGTCACATGTTGCAATAATTACTGAATTCATTTTTCTCTATTGCAATACTTACTAGTTTATTGCCGAATACTTTAAAATTTTCTGTTATGAAAGCATCAAAATATTGAATCGATTTGCTTTTTCTGATTCTCCGTCACATGTTGCAATAATTACTGAATTCATTTTTCTCTATTGCAATACTTACTAGTTTATTGCCGAATACTTTAAAATTTTCTGTTATGAAAGCATCAAAATATTGAATCGATTTGCTTTTTCTGATTCTCCGTCACATGTTGCAATAATTACTGAATTCATTTTTCTCTATTGCAATACTTACTAGTTTATTGCCGAATACTTTAAAATTTTCTGTTATGAAAGCATCAAAATATTGAATCGATTTGCTTTTTCTGATTCTCCGTCACATGTTGCAATAATTACTGAATTCATTTTTCTCTATTGCAATACTTACTAGTTTATTGCCGAATACTTTAAAATTTTCTGTTATGAAAGCATCAAAATATTGAATCGATTTGCTTTTTCTGATTCTCCGTCACATGTTGCAATAATTACTGAATTCATTTTTCTCTATTGCAATACTTACTAGTTTATTGCCGAATACTTTAAAATTTTCTGTTATGAAAGCATCAAAATATTGATTTGCTTTTCTGATTCTCCGTCACATGTTGCAATAATTACTGAATTCGTTTTTCTCTATTGCAATACTTACTAGTTTATTGCTTAATTATTTTAAAATTTTCTATTATCAAAGCATCAAAATAATAAATCGATTTGCTTTTTCTAATTTTCCATCACATGTTGCAATAATTACTGAATTCATTTTTCTCTAATGCAATACTTACTAGATTACTGCTCAATTATTTTAAAATTTTCTATTATCAAAGCATCAAAATAATGAATCGATTTGCTTTTTCTGATTCTCCATCACATGTTGCAATAATTATTGAATTCATTTTTCTCTATTGCAATACTTACTAGATTATTGCTTAATTTTTTAAAAATTTTCTATTATCAAAGCATCAAAATATTGAATCGATTTGCTTTTTCTGATTCTCCGTCACATGTTGCAATAATTACTGAATTCATTTTTCTCTATTGCAATACTTACTAGTTTATTGCCGAATACTTTAAAATTTTCTGTTATGAAAGCATCAAAATATTGAATCGATTTGCTTTTTCTGATTCTATATCACATGTTGCAATAATTACTGAATTCGTTTTTCTCTATTGCAATACTTACTAGTTTATTGCTTAATTATTTTAAAATTTTCTGTTATGAAAGCATCAAAATATTGAATCGATTTGCTTTTTCTGATTCTCCGTCACATGTTGCAATAATTACTGAATTCATTTTTCTCTATTGCAATACTTACTAGATTATTGCTTAATTTTTTAAAAATTTTCTATTATCAAAGCATCAAAATAATAAATCGATTTGCTTTTTCTGATTCTCCATCACATGTTGCAATAATTACTGAATTCATTTTTCTCTATTGCAATACTTACTAGTTTATTGACGAATACTTTAAAATTTTCTGTTATGAAAGCATCAAAATATTGAATCGATTTGCTTTTTCTGATTCTATATCACATGTTGTAATAATTACTGAATTCATTTTTCTCTATTGCAATACTTACTAGTTTATTGCCGAATACTTTAAAATTTTCTGTTATGAAAGCATCAAAATATTGAATCGATTTGCTTTTTTTGATTCTCCGTCACATGTTGCAATAATTACTGAATTCATTTTTCTCTATTGCAATACTTACTAGTTTATTGCCGAATACTTTAAAATTTTCTGTTATGAAAGCATCAAAATATTGAATCGATTTGCTTTTTCTGATTCTCCGTCACATGTTGCAATAATTACTGAATTCATTTTTCTCTATTGCAATACTTACTAGATTATTGCTTAATTTTTTAAAAATTTTCTATTATCAAAGCATCAAAATAATAAATCGATTTGCTTTTTCTGATTCTCCATCACATGTTGCAATAATTACTGAATTCATTTTTCTCTATTGCAATACTTACTAGTTTATTGACGAATACTTTAAAATTTTCTGTTATGAAAGCATCAAAATATTGAATCGATTTGCTTTTTCTGATTCTATATCACATGTTGTAATAATTACTGAATTCATTTTTCTCTATTGCAATACTTACTAGTTTATTGCCGAATACTTTAAAATTTTCTGTTATGAAAGCATCAAAATATTGAATCGATTTGCTTTTTCTGATTCTCCGTCACATGTTGCAATAATTACTGAATTCATTTTTCTCTATTGCAATACTTACTAGTTTATTGCCGAATACTTTAAAATTTTCTGTTATGAAAGCATCAAAATATTGAATCGATTTGCTTTTTCTGATTTTCCATCACATGTTGCAATAATTACTGAATTCATTTTTCTCTAATGCAATACTTACTAGATTACTGCTTAATTATTTTAAAATTTTCTATTATCAAAGCATCAAAATAATGAATCGATTTTCTTTTTCTGATTCTCCATCACATGTTGCAATAATTACTGAATTCATTTTTCTCTATTGCAATACTTACTAGATTATTGCTTAATTTTTTAAAAATTTTCTATTATCAAAGCATCAAAATATTGAATCGATTTGCTTTTTCTGATTCTCCGTCACATGTTGCAATAATTACTGAATTCATTTTTCTCTATTGCAATACTTACTAGTTTATTGCCGAATACTTTAAAATTTTCTGTTATGAAAGCATAAAAATATTGAATCGATTTGTTTTTTCTGATTCTCCGTCACATGTTGCAATAATTACTGAATTCGTTTTTCTCTATTGCAATACTTACTAGTTTATTGCCGAATACTTTAAAATTTTCTGTTATGAAAGCATCAAAATATTGAATCGATTTGCTTTTTCTGATTCTCCGTCACATGTTGCAATAATTACTGAATTCATTTTTCTCTATTGCAATACTTACTAGTTTATTGCCGAATACTTTAAAATTTTCTGTTATGAAAGCATCAAAATATTGAATCGATTTGCTTTTTCTGATTCTCCGTCACATGTTGCAATAATTACTGAATTCATTTTTTCTCTATTGCAATACTTACTAGTTTATTGCCGAATACTTTAAAATTTTCTGTTATGAAAGCATCAAAATATTGAATCGATTTGCTTTTTCTGATTCTCCGTCACATGTTGCAATAATTACTGAATTCATTTTTCTCTATTGCAATACTTACTAGTTTATTGCCGAATACTTTAAAATTTTCTGTTATGAAAGCATCAAAATATTGAAGATTTGCTTTTTCTGATTCTCCGTCACATGTTGCAATAATTACTGAATTCGTTTTTCTCTATTGCAATACTTACTAGTTTATTGCTTAATTATTTTAAAATTTTCTATTATCAAAGCATCAAAATAATAAATCGATTTGCTTTTTCTAATTTTCCATCACATGTTGCAATAATTACTGAATTCATTTTTCTCTAATGCAATACTTACTAGATTACTGCTCAATTATTTTAAAATTTTCTATTATCAAAGCATCAAAATAATGAATCGATTTGCTTTTTCTGATTCTCCATCACATGTTGCAATAATTATTGAATTCATTTTTCTCTATTGCAATACTTACTAGATTATTGCTTAATTTTTTAAAAATTTTCTATTATCAAAGCATCAAAATATTGAATCGATTTGCTTTTTCTGATTCTCCGTCACATGTTGCAATAATTACTGAATTCATTTTTCTCTATTGCAATACTTACTAGTTTATTGCCGAATACTTTAAAATTTTCTGTTATGAAAGCATCAAAATATTGAATCGATTTGCTTTTTCTGATTCTATATCACATGTTGCAATAATTACTGAATTCGTTTTTCTCTATTGCAATACTTACTAGTTTATTGCTTAATTATTTTAAAATTTTCTGTTATGAAAGCATCAAAATATTGAATCGATTTGCTTTTTCTGATTCTCCGTCACATGTTGCAATAATTACTGAATTCATTTTTCTCTATTGCAATACTTACTAGTTTATTGCCGAATACTTTAAAATTTTCTGTTATGAAAGCATCAAAATATTGAATCGATTTGCTTTTTCTGATTCTCCGTCACATGTTGCAATAATTACTGAATTCATTTTTCTCTATTGCAATACTTACTAGTTTATTGCCGAATACTTTAAAATTTTCTGTTATGAAAGCATCAAAATATTGAATCGATTTGCTTTTTCTGATTCTCCGTCACATGTTGCAATAATTACTGAATTCATTTTTCTCTATTGCAATACTTACTAGTTTATTGCCGAATACTTTAAAATTTTCTGTTATGAAAGCATCAAAATATTGAATCGATTTGCTTTTTCTGATTCTCCGTCACATGTTGCAATAATTACTGAATTCATTTTTCTCTATTGCAATACTTACTAGTTTATTGCCGAATACTTTAAAATTTTCTGTTATGAAAGCATCAAAATATTGAATCGATTTGCTTTTTCTGATTCTCCGTCACATGTTGCAATAATTACTGAATTCATTTTTCTCTATTGCAATACTTACTAGATTATTGCTTAATTTTTTAAAAATTTTCTATTATCAAAGCATCAAAATAATAAATCGATTTGCTTTTTCTGATTCTCCATCACATGTTGCAATAATTACTGAATTCATTTTTCTCTATTGCAATACTTACTAGTTTATTGACGAATACTTTAAAATTTTCTGTTATGAAAGCATCAAAATATTGAATCGATTTGCTTTTTCTGATTCTATATCACATGTTGTAATAATTACTGAATTCATTTTTCTCTATTGCAATACTTACTAGTTTATTGCCGAATACTTTAAAATTTTCTGTTATGAAAGCATCAAAATATTGAATCGATTTGCTTTTTCTGATTCTCCGTCACATGTTGCAATAATTACTGAATTCATTTTTCTCTATTGCAATACTTACTAGTTTATTGCCGAATACTTTAAAATTTTCTGTTATGAAAGCATCAAAATATTGAATCGATTTGCTTTTTCTGATTTTCCATCACATGTTGCAATAATTACTGAATTCATTTTTCTCTAATGCAATACTTACTAGATTACTGCTTAATTATTTTAAAATTTTCTATTATCAAAGCATCAAAATAATGAATCGATTTTCTTTTTCTGATTCTCCATCACATGTTGCAATAATTACTGAATTCATTTTTCTCTATTGCAATACTTACTAGATTATTGCTTAATTTTTTAAAAATTTTCTATTATCAAAGCATCAAAATATTGAATCGATTTGCTTTTTCTGATTCTCCGTCACATGTTGCAATAATTACTGAATTCATTTTTCTCTATTGCAATACTTACTAGTTTATTGCCGAATACTTTAAAATTTTCTGTTATGAAAGCATCAAAATATTGAATCGATTTGTTTTTTCTGATTCTCCGTCACATGTTGCAATAATTACTGAATTCGTTTTTCTCTATTGCAATACTTACTAGTTTATTGCCGAATACTTTAAAATTTTCTGTTATGAAAGCATCAAAATATTGAATCGATTTGCTTTTTCTGATTCTCCGTCACATGTTGCAACAATTACTGAATTCATTTTTCTCTATTGCAATACTTACTAGTTTATTGCCGAATACTTTAAAATTTTCTGTTATGAAAGCATCAAAATATTGAATCGATTTGCTTTTTCTGATTCTCCGTCACATGTTGCAATAATTACTGAATTCATTTTTCTCTATTGCAATACTTACTAGTTTATTGCCGAATACTTTAAAATTTTCTGTTATGAAAGCATCAAAATATTGAATCGATTTGCTTTTTTCTGATTCTCCGTCACATGTTGCAATAATTACTGAATTCATTTTTCTCTATTGCAATACTTACTAGTTTATTGCCGAATACTTTAAAATTTTCTGTTATGAAAGCATCAAAATATTGATTTGCTTTTCTGATTCTCCGTCACATGTTGCAATAATTACTGAATTCGTTTTTCTCTATTGCAATACTTACTAGTTTATTGCTTAATTATTTTAAAATTTTCTATTATCAAAGCATCAAAATAATAAATCGATTTGCTTTTTCTAATTTTCCATCACATGTTGCAATAATTACTGAATTCATTTTTCTCTAATGCAATACTTACTAGATTACTGCTCAATTATTTTAAAATTTTCTATTATCAAAGCATCAAAATAATGAATCGATTTGCTTTTTCTGATTCTCCATCACATGTTGCAATAATTATTGAATTCATTTTTCTCTATTGCAATACTTACTAGATTATTGCTTAATTTTTTAAAAATTTTCTATTATCAAAGCATCAAAATATTGAATCGATTTGCTTTTTCTGATTCTCCGTCACATGTTGCAATAATTACTGAATTCATTTTTCTCTATTGCAATACTTACTAGTTTATTGCCGAATACTTTAAAAATTTTCTGTTATGAAAGCATCAAAATATTGAATCGATTTGCTTTTTCTGATTCTATATCACATGTTGCAATAATTACTGAATTCATTTTTCTCTATTGCAATACTTACTAGTTTATTGCCGAATACTTTAAAATTTTCTGTTATGAAAGCATCAAAATATTGAATTGATTTGCTTTTTCTGATTCTCCGTCACATGTTGCAATAATTACTGAATTCGTTTTTCTCTATTGCAATACTTACTAGTTTATTGCTTAATTATTTTAAAATTTTCTATTATCAAAGCATCAAAATAATGAATCGATTTTCTTTTTCTGATTCTACATCACATGTTGCAATAATTACTGAATTCATTTTTCTCTATTGCAATACTTACTAGTTTATTGACGAATACTTTAAAATTTTCTGTTATGAAAGCATCAAAATATTGAATCGATTTGCTTTTTCTGATTCTCCGTCACATGTTGCAATAATTACTGAATTCATTTTTCTCTATTGCAATACTTACTAGTTTATTGCCGAATACTTTAAAATTTTCTGTTATGAAAGCATCAAAATATTGAATCGATTTGCTTTTTCTGATTCTCCGTCACATGTTGCAATAATTACTGAATTCATTTTTCTCTATTGCAATACTTACTAGTTTATTGCCGAATACTTTAAAATTTTCTGTTATGAAAGCATCAAAATATTGAATCGATTTGTTTTTTTTTGCATCAAAATATTGAATCGATTTGTTTTTTCTGATTCTCCGTCACATGTTGCAATAATTACTGAATTCGTTTTTCTCTATTGCAATACTTACTAGTTTATTGCCGAATACTTTAAAATTTTCTGTTATGAAAGCATCAAAATATTGAATCGATTTGCTTTTTCTGATTCTATATCACATGTTGCAATAATTACTGAATTCATTTTTCTCTATTGCAATACTTACTAGATTATTGCTTAATTTTTTAAAATATTTTCTATTATAAAAGCATCAAAATAATGAATCGATTTGCTTTTTCTGATTCTCCATCACATGTTGCAATAATTACTGAATTCATTTTTCTCTATTGCAATACTTACTAGTTTATTGCCGAATACTTTAAAATTTTCTGTTATGAAAGCATCAAAATATTGAATCGATTTGCTTTTTCTGATTCTATATCACATGTTGCAATAATTACTGAATTCATTTTTCTCTATTGCAATACTTACTAGATTATTGCTTAATTTTTTAAAAAATTTTCTAATATAAAAGCATCAAAATAATGAATCGATTTGCTTTTTCTGATTCTCCATCACATGTTGCAATAATTACTGAATTCATTTTTTCTCTATTGCAATACTTACTAGTTTATTGCCGAATACTTTAAAATTTTCTGTTATGAAAGCATCAAAATATTGAATCGATTTGCTTTTTCTGATTCTCCGTCACATGTTGCAATAATTACTGAATTCATTTTTCTCTATTGCAATACTTACTAGATTATTGCTTAATTTTTGAAAAATTTTCTATTATCAAAGCATCAAAATAATAAATCGATTTGCTTTTTCTGATTCTCCATCACATGTTGCAATAATTACTGAATTCATTTTTCTCTATTGCAATACTTACTAGTTTATTGACGAATACTTTAAAATTTTCTGTTATGAAAGCATCAAAATATTGAATCGATTTGCTTTTTCTGATTCTATATCACATGTTGTAATAATTACTGAATTCATTTTTCTCTATTGCAATACTTACTAGTTTATTGCCGAATACTTTAAAATTTTCTGTTATGAAAGCATCAAAATATTGAATCGATTTGTTTTTTTTTTGCATCAAAATATTGAATCGATTTGTTTTTTCTGATTCTCCGTCAACATGTTGCAATAATTACTGAATTCGTTTTTCTCTATTGCAATACTTACTAGTTTATTGCCGAATACTTTAAAATTTTCTGTTATGAAAGCATCAAAATATTGAATCGATTTGCTTTTTCTGATTCTCCGTCACATGTTGCAATAATTACTGAATTCATTTTTCTCTATTGCAATACTTACTAGTTTATTGCCGAATACTTTAAAATTTTCCGTTATGAAAGCATCAAAATATTGAATCGATTTGCTTTTTCTGATTCTATATCACATGTTGCAATAATTACTGAATTCGTTTTTCTCTATTGCAATACTTACTAGTTTATTGCTTAATTATTTTAAAATTTTCTATTATCAAAGCATCAAAATAATAAATCGATTTGCTTTTTCTGATTTTCCATCACATGTTGCAATAATTACTGAATTCATTTTTCTCTAATGCAATACTTACTAGATTACTGCTTAATTATTTTAAAATTTTCTATTATCAAAGCATCAAAATAATGAATCGATTTGCTTTTTCTGATTCTCCATCACATGTTGCAATAATTATTGAATTCATTTTTCTCTATTGCAATACTTACTAGATTATTGCTTAATTTTTTAAAAATTTTCTATTATCAAAGCATCAAAATATTGAATCGATTTGTTTTTTCTGATTCTCCGTCACATGTTGCAATAATTACTGAATTCATTTTTCTCTATTGCAATACTTACTAGTTTATTGCCGAATACTTTAAAATTTTCTGTTATGAAAGCATCAAAATATTGAATCGATTTGTTTTTTCTGATTCTCCGTCACATGTTGCAATAATTACTGAATTCGTTTTTCTCTATTGCAATACTTACTAGTTTATTGCCGAATACTTTAAAATTTTCTGTTATGAAAGCATCAAAATATTGAATCGATTTGCTTTTTTCTGATTCTCCGTCACATGTTGCAATAATTACTGAATTCATTTTTCTCTATTGCAATCCTTACTAGTTTATTGCCGAATACTTTAAAATTTTCTGTTATGAAAGCATCAAAATATTGAATCGATTTGCTTTTTCTGATTCTCCGTCACATGTTGCAATAATTACTCAATTCATTTTTCTCTATTGCAATACTTACTAGTTTATTGCCGAATACTTTAAAATTTTCTGTTATGAAAGCATCAAAATATTGAATCGATTTGCTTTTTCTGATTCTCCGTCACATGTTGCAATAATTACTGAATTCATTTTTCTCTATTGCAATACTTACTAGATTATTGCTTAATTTTTAAAAAATTTTCTATTATCAAAGCATCAAAATAATAAATCGATTTGCTTTTTCTGATTCTCCATCACATGTTGCAATAATTACTGAATTCATTTTTCTCTATTGCAATACTTACTAGTTTATTGCCGAATACTTTAAAATTTTCTGTTATGAAAGCATCAAAATATTACTGAATTCGTTTTTCTCTATTGCAATACTTACTAGATTATTGCTTAATTTTTAAAAAATTTTCTATTATCAAAGCATCAAAATAATAAATCGATTTGCTTTTTCTGATTCTCCATCACATGTTGCAATAATTACTGAATTCATTTTTCTCTATTGCAATACTTACTAGTTTATTGCCGAATACTTTAAAATTTTCTGTTATGAAAGCATCAAAATATTGAATCGATTTGCTTTTTCTGATTCTCCATCACATGTTGCAATAATTACTGAATTCATTTTTCTCTATTGCAATACTTACTAGTTTATTGCCGAATACTTTAAAATTTTCTGTTATGAAAGCATCAAAATATTGAATCGATTTGCTTTTTCTGATTCTATATCACATGTTGCAATAATTACTGAATTCATTTTTCTCTATTGCAATACTTACTAGATTATTGCTTAATTTTTAAAAAATTTTCTTATATAAAAGCATCAAAATAATGAATCGATTTGCTTTTTCTGATTCTCCATCACATGTTGCAATAATTACTGAATTCATTTTTCTCTATTGCAATACTTACTAGTTTATTGCCGAATACTTTAAAATTTTCTGTTATGAAAGCATCAAAATATTGAATCGATTTGCTTTTTCTGATTCTATATCACATGTTGCAATAATTACTGAATTCATTTTTCTCTATTGCAATACTTACTAGATTATTGCTTAATTTTTAAAATATTTTCTATTATAAAAGCATCAAAATAATGAATCGATTTGCTTTTTCTGATTCTCCATCACATGTTGCAATAATTACTGAATTCATTTTTCTCTATTGCAATACTTACTAGTTTATTGCCGAATACTTTAAAATTTTCTGTTATGAAAGCATCAAAATATTGAACCGATTTGCTTTTTCTGATTCTATATCACATGTTGTAATAATTACTGAATTCATTTTTCTCTATTGCAATACTTACTAGTTTATTGCCGAATACTTTAAAATTTTCCGTTATGAAAGCATCAAAATATTGAATCGATTTGCTTTTTCTGATTCTATATCACATGTTGTAATAATTACTGAATTCATTTTTCTCTATTGCAATACTTACTAGTTTATTGCTTAATCATTTTAAAATTTTCTATTATCAAAGCATCAAAATAATAAATCGATTTGCTTTTTCTGATTCTCCATCACATGTTGCAATAATTACTGAATTCATTTTTCTCTATTGCAATACTTACTAGATTATTGCTTAATTTTTAAAAAATTTTCTATTATCAAAGCATCAAAATAATAAATCGATTTGCTTTTTCTGATTCTCCATCACATGTTGCAATAATTACTGAATTCATTTTTCTCTATTGCAATACTTACTAGTTTATTGCCGAATACTTTAAAATTTTCTGTTATGAAAGCATCAAAATATTGAATCGATTTGCTTTTTCTGATTCTCCGTCACATGTTGCAATAATTACTGAATTCATTTTTCTCTATTGCAATACTTACTAGTTTATTGCCGAATACTTTAAAATTTTCTGTTATGAAAGCATCAAAATATTGAATCGATTTGCTTTTTCTGATTCTCCGTCACATGTTGCAATAATTACTGAATTCGTTTTTCTCTATTGCAATACTTACTAGATTATTGCTTAATTTTTAAAAAATTTTCTATTATCAAAGCATCAAAATAATAAATCGATTTGCTTTTTCTGATTCTCCATCACATGTTGCAATAATTACTGAATTCATTTTTATACCCTGAACCCATTTTCAATGGGAAATCAGGGTATAATGGTTTTGTTGAAATGTATGTAACAGGGAGAAGGAGGCGTGGCAGACCTCACAAAGTATATATATTCTTGATCAGGGCGACGAGCTGAGTTGATTTGGCCCTGTCCGTCTGTCTGTCCGTCTGTCCGTCTGTCCGTCCGTCCGTCTGTCCGTCTGTCCGTCTGTCCGTATGTATGAACGCGTCGATTTCAGAAGATATAAGAGCTAGAGACTTCAAATTTTTTTTAAAATGTCCGTAATTACAGCGCGCATATCAAGTTTATCATTAAAAATCGATAACTCATCTCGATCTTTTTTTATCGATAAAAAACCTTATCGAAACCCAGTTATAAAATTATATCTTCTACACCTTTATTGCTAGAGTCTCCAAATTTTTAATGTATGTTTATATGCAATTTATACAATTTCGGTTTTTGTTAAAATTTACCCCCCCACCTCTAAATTCACCCCCTCACCCTCACTTTTGTAAAAAGCGTATTTCAAATACTAGAGACTTGTGCTTTGGCAATTACATGCATATTCATGTTATAATCATATTCTGAAAGTTTCATGAAGATCGTACGTCCATAAAAAAAGTTATTAAACAATTAACTTCTCATAGTAAGCGCACACTGCAGCCCATGCGTGTTTATGCGTGGTTGCTTGTGTGTGTATGTGTGTGTGTATGTGTGTGTGTGTATGCGTTTGTGTATGTATGCGTGTGTGTGTGTAAGTGTGTCTGTATGCGTGTGTGTGTATATATGCCTGTGTGTGCGTACGTGCGTGTGTGTGTGTGTGTGCGTATTACTTGTGTAAGCTGAAAGTTGCGAAAAATTATTGAAATATCTATTGCTCCAAGGGTTCAGGGGATCTCGTAGTCGAGCAGTCTCGACTAGAGCTTTCTTACTTGTTCTCTATTGCAATACTTACTAGTTTATTGCCGAATACTTTAAAATTTTCTGTTATGAAAGCATCAAAATATTGAATCGATTTGCTTTTTCTGATTCTCCGTCACATGTTGCAATAATTACTGAATTCATTTTTCTCTATTGCAATACTTACTAGTTTATTGCCGAATACTTTAAAATTTTCTGTTATGAAAGCATCAAAATATTGAATCGATTTGCTTTTTCTGATTCTATATCACATGTTGCAATAATTACTGAATTCATTTTTCTCTATTGCAATACTTACTAGATTATTGCTTAATTTTTTAAAAATTTTCTAATATAAAAGCATCAAAATAATGAATCGATTTGCTTTTTCTGATTCTCCATCACATGTTGCAATAATTACTGAATTCATTTTTCTCTATTGCAATACTTACTAGTTTATTGCCGAATACTTTAAAATTTTCTGTTATGAAAGCATCAAAATATTGAATCGATTTGCTTTTTCTGATTCTATATCACATGTTGCAATAATTACTGAATTCATTTTTCTCTATTGCAATACTTACTAGATTATTGCTTAATTTTTAAAATATTTTCTATTATAAAAGCATCAAAATAATGAATCGATTTGCTTTTTCTGATTCTCCATCACATGTTGCAATAATTACTGAATTCATTTTTCTCTATTGCAATACTTACTAGTTTATTGCCGAATACTTTAAAATTTTCTGTTATGAAAGCATCAAAATATTGAACCGATTTGCTTTTTCTGATTCTATATCACATGTTGCAATAATTACTGAATTCGTTTTTCTCTATTGCAATACTTACTAGTTTATTGCCGAATACTTTAAAATTTTCTGTTATGAAAGCATCAAAATATTGAATCGATTTGCTTTTTCTGATTCTCCGTCACATGTTGCAATAATTACTGAATTCATTTTTCTCTATTGCAATACTTACTAGTTTATTGCCGAATACTTTTAAATTTTCTGTTATGAAAGCATCAAAATATTGAATCGATTTGCTTTTTCTGATTCTCCGTCACATGTTGCAATAATTACTGAATTCATTTTTTCTCTATTGCAATACTTACTAGTTTATTGCCGAATACTTTAAAATTTTCTGTTATGAAAGCATCAAAATATTGAATCGATTTGCTTTTTCTGATTCTCCGTCACATGTTGCAATAATTACTGAATTCATTTTTCTCTATTGCAATACTTACTAGATTATTGCTTAATTTTTGAAAAATTTTCTATTATCAAAGCATCAAAATAATGAATCGATTTGCTTTTTCTGATTCTCCATCACATGTTGCAATAATTACTGAATTCATTTTTCTCTATTGCAATACTTACTAGTTTATTGCCGAATACTTTAAAATTTTCTGTTATGAAAGCATCAAAATATTGAATCGATTTGTTTTTTTGCATCAAAATATTGAATCGATTTGTTTTTTTCTGATTCTCCGTCACATGTTGCAATAATTACTGAATTCGTTTTTCTCTATTGCAATACTTACTAGTTTATTGCCGAATACTTTAAAATTTTCTGTTATGAAAGCATCAAAATATTGAATCGATTTGCTTTTTCTGATTCTATATCACATGTTGCAATAATTACTGAATTCATTTTTCTCTATTGCAATACTTACTAGATTATTGCTTAATTTTTAAAATATTTTCTATTATAAAAGCATCAAAATAATGAATCGATTTGCTTTTTCTGATTCTCCATCACATGTTGCAATAATTACTGAATTCATTTTTCTCTATTGCAATACTTACTAGTTTATTGCCGAATACTTTAAAATTTTCTGTTATGAAAGCATCAAAATATTGAATCGATTTGCTTTTTCTGATTCTATATCACATGTTGCAATAATTACTGAATTCATTTTTCTCTATTGCAATACTTACTAGTTTATTGCCGAATACTTTAAAATTTTCTGTTATGAAAGCATCAAAATAATAAATCGATTTGCTTTTTCTGATTCTATATCACATGTTGCAATAATTACTGAATTCGTTTTTCTCTATTGCAATACTTACTAGTTTATTGCTTAATTATTTTAAAATTTTCTGTTATGAAAGCATCAAAATATTCAATCGATTTGCTTTTTCTGATTCTCCGTCACATGTTGCAATAATTACTGAATTCATTTTTCTCTATTGCAATACTTACTAGTTTATTGCCGAATACTTTAAAATTTTCTGTTATGAAAGCATCAAAATATTGAATCGATTTGCTTTTTCTGATTCTCCGTCACATGTTGCAATAATTACTGAATTCATTTTTCTCTATTGCAATACTTACTAGTTTATTGCCGAATACTTTAAAATTTTCTGTTATGAAAGCATCAAAATATTGAATCGATTTGCTTTTTCTGATTCTCCGTCACATGTTGCAATAATTACTGAATTCATTTTTCTCTATTGCAATACTTACTAGTTTATTGCCGAATACTTTAAAATTTTCTGTTATGAAAGCATCAAAATATTGAATCGATTTGCTTTTTCTGATTCTCCGTCACATGTTGCAATAATTACTGAATTCATTTTTCTCTATTGCAATACTTACTAGATTATTGCTTAATTTTTGAAAAATTTTCTATTATCAAAGCATCAAAATAATGAATCGATTTGCTTTTTCTGATTCTCCATCACATGTTGCAATAATTACTGAATTCATTTTTCTCTATTGCAATACTTACTAGTTTATTGCCGAATACTTTAAAATTTTCTGTTATGAAAGCATCAAAATATTGAATCGATTTGTTTTTTTTGCATCAAAATATTGAATCGATTTGTTTTTTTCTGATTCTCCGTCACATGTTGCAATAATTACTGAATTCGTTTTTCTCTATTGCAATACTTACTAGTTTATTGCCGAATACTTTAAAATTTTCTGTTATGAAAGCATCAAAATATTGAATCGATTTGCTTTTTCTGATTCTATATCACATGTTGCAATAATTACTGAATTCATTTTTCTCTATTGCAATACTTACTAGATTATTGCTTAATTTTTAAAATATTTTCTATTATAAAAGCATCAAAATAATGAATCGATTTGCTTTTTCTGATTCTCCATCACATGTTGCAATAATTACTGAATTCATTTTTCTCTATTGCAATACTTACTAGTTTATTGCCGAATACTTTAAAATTTTCTGTTATGAAAGCATCAAAATATTGAATCGATTTGCTTTTTCTGATTCTATATCACATGTTGCAATAATTACTGAATTCATTTTTCTCTATTGCAATACTTACTAGTTTATTGCCGAATACTTTAAAATTTTCTGTTATGAAAGCATCAAAATAATAAATCGATTTGCTTTTTCTGATTCTATATCACATGTTGCAATAATTACTGAATTCATTTTTCTCTATTGCAATACTTACTAGATTATTGCTTAATTTTTGAAAAATTTTCTGTTATGAAAGCATTAAAATATTGAATCGATTTGCTTTTTCTGATTCTCCATCACATGTTGCAATAATTACTGAATTCATTTTTCTCTATTGCAATACTTACTAGTTTATTGCCGAATACTTTAAAATTTTCTGTTATGAAAGCATCAAAATATTGAACCGATTTGCTTTTTCTGATTCTATATCACATGTTGTAATAATTACTGAATTCATTTTTCTCTATTGCAATACTTACTAGTTTATTGCCGAATACTTTAAAATTTTCTGTTATGAAAGCATCAAAATATTGAATCGATTTGTTTTTTTTTGCATCAAAATATTGAATCGATTTGTTTTTTCTGATTCTCCGTCACATGTTGCAATAATTACTGAATTCGTTTTTCTCTATTGCAATACTTACTAGTTTATTGCCGAATACTTTAAAATTTTCTGTTATGAAAGCATCAAAATATTGAATCGATTTGCTTTTTCTGATTCTCCGTCACATGTTGCAATAATTACTGAATTCATTTTTCTCTATTGCAATACTTACTAGTTTATTGCCGAATACTTTAAAATTTTCTGTTATGAAAGCATCAAAATATTGAATCGATTTGCTTTTTCTGATTCTCCGTCACATGTTGCAATAATTACTGAATTTATTTTTCTCTATTGCAATACTTACTAGTTTATTGCCGAATACTTTAAAATTTTCTGTTATGAAAGCATCAAAATATTGAATCGATTTGCTTTTTCTGATTCTCCGTCACATGTTGCAATAATTACTGAATTCATTTTTCTCTATTGCAATACTTACTAGTTTATTGCCGAATACTTTAAAATTTTCTGTTATGAAAGCATCAAAATATTGAATCGATTTGCTTTTTCTGATTCTCCGTCACATGTTGCAATAATTACTGAATTCATTTTTCTCTATTGCAATACTTACTAGATTATTGCTTAATTTTTTAAAAATTTTCTATTATCAAAGCATCAAAATAATAAATCGATTTGCTTTTTCTGATTCTCCATCACATGTTGCAATAATTACTGAATTCATTTTTCTCTATTGCAATACTTACTAGTTTATTGACGAATACTTTAAAATTTTCTGTTATGAAAGCATCAAAATATTGAATCGATTTGCTTTTTCTGATTCTATATCACATGTTGTAATAATTACTGAATTCATTTTTCTCTATTGCAATACTTACTAGTTTATTGCCGAATACTTTAAAATTTTCTGTTATGAAAGCATCAAAATATTGAATCGATTTGCTTTTTCTGATTCTCCGTCACATGTTGCAATAATTACTGAATTCATTTTTCTCTATTGCAATACTTACTAGTTTATTGCCGAATACTTTAAAATTTTCTGTTATGAAAGCATCAAAATATTGAATCGATTTGCCATTTCTGATTCTATATCACATGTTGCAATAATTACTGAATTCGTTTTTCTCTATTGCAATACTTACTAGTTTATTGCTTAATTATTTTAAAATTTTCTATTATCAAAGCATCAAAATAATAAATCGATTTGCTATTTCTGATTTTCCATCACATGTTGCAATAATTACTGAATTCATTTTTCTCTAATGCAATACTTACTAGATTACTGCTCAATTATTTTAAAATTTTCTATTATCAAAGCATCAAAATAATGAATCGATTTGCTTTTTCTGATTCTCCATCACATGTTGCAATAATTATTGAATTCATTTTTCTCTATTGCAATACTTACTAGATTATTGCTTAATTTTTTAAAAATTTTCTATTATCAAAGCATCAAAATATTGAATCGATTTGCTTTTTCTGATTCTCCGTCACATGTTGCAATAATTACTGAATTCATTTTTCTCTATTGCAATACTTACTAGTTTATTGCCGAATACTTTAAAATTTTCTGTTATGAAAGCATCAAAATATTGAATCGATTTGCTTTTTCTGATTCTATATCACATGTTGCAATAATTACTGAATTCGTTTTTCTCTATTGCAATACTTACTAGTTTATTGCTTAATTATTTTAAAATTTTCTATTATCAAAGCATCAAAATAATAAATCGATTTGCTTTTTCTGATTTTCCATCACATGTTGCAATAATTACTGAATTCATTTTTCTCTAATGCAATACTTACTAGATTACTGCTTAATTATTTTAAAATTTTCTATTATCAAAGCATCAAAATAATGAATCGATTTGCTTTTTCTGATTCTCCATCACATGTTGCAATAATTACTGAATTCATTTTTCTCTATTGCAATACTTACTAGATTATTGCTTAATTTTTTAAAAATTTTCTATTATCAAAGCATCAAAATATTGAATCGATTTGCTTTTTCTGATTCTCCGTCACATGTTGCAATAATTACTGAATTCATTTTTCTCTATTGCAATACTTACTAGTTTATTGCCGAATACTTTAAAATTTTCCGTTATGAAAGCATCAAAATATTGAATCGATTTGCTTTTTCTGATTCTATATCACATGTTGTAATAATTACTGAATTCATTTTTCTCTATTGCAATACTTACTAGTTTATTGCTTAATCATTTTAAAATTTTCTATTATCAAAGCATCAAAATAATAAATCGATTTGCTTTTTCTGATTCTCCGTCACATGTTGCAATAATTACTGAATTCGTTTTTCTCTATTGCAATACTTACTAGTTTATTGCCGAATACTTTAAAATTTTCTGTTATGAAAGCATCAAAATATTGAATCGATTTGCTTTTTCTGATTCTCCGTTACATGTTGCAATAATTACTGAATTCATTTTTCTCTATTGCAATACTTACTAGATTATTGCTTAATTTTTTAAAAAATTTTCTATTATCAAAGCATCAAAATAATGAATCGATTTGCTTTTTCTGATTCTCCATCACATGTTGCAATAATTACTGAATTCATTTTTCTCTATTGCAATACTTACTAGATTATTGCTTAATTTTTTAAAAATTTTCTATTATCAAAGCATCAAAATAATGAATCGATTTGCTTTTTCTGATTCTCCATCACATGTTGCAATAATTACTGAATTCATTTTTCTCTATTGCAATACTTACTAGTTTATTGCCGAATACTTTAAAATTTTCTGTTATGAAAGCATCAAAATATTGAATCGATTTGCTTTTTCTGATTCTCCGTCACATGTTGCAATAATTACTGAATTCATTTTTCTCTATTGCAATACTTACTAGTTTATTGCCGAATACTTTAAAATTTTCTGTTATGAAAGCATCAAAATATTGAATCGATTTGCTTTTTCTGATTCTCCGTCACATGTTGCAATAATTACTGAATTCGTTTTTCTCTATTGCAATACTTACTAGTTTATTGCTTAATTATTTTAAAATTTTCTATTATCAAAGCATCAAAATAATAAATCGATTTGCTTTTTCTGATTTTCCATCACATGTTGCAATAATTACTGAATTCATTTTTCTCTAATGCAATACTTACTAGATTACTGCTTAATTATTTTAAAATTTTCTATTATCAAAGCATCAAAATAATGAATCGATTTGCTTTTTCTGATTCTCCATCACATGTTGCAATAATTACTGAATTCATTTTTCTCTATTGCAATACTTACTAGATTATTGCTTAGTTTTTTAAAAATTTTCTATTATCAAAGCATCAAAATATTGAATCGATTTGCTTTTTCTGATTCTCCGTCACATGTTGCAATAATTACTGAATTCATTTTTCTCTATTGCAATACTTACTAGTTTATTGCCGAATACTTTAAAATTTTCTGTTATGAAAGCATCAAAATATTGAATCGATTTGTTTTTTCTGATTCTCCGTCACATGTTGCAATAATTACTGAATTCATTTTTCTCTATTGCAATACTTACTAGTTTATTGCCGAATACTTTAAAATTTTCTGTTATGAAAGCATCAAAATATTGAATCGATTTGCTTTTTCTGATTCTCCGTCACATGTTGCAATAATTACTGAATTCATTTTTCTCTATTGCAATACTTACTAGTTTATTGCCGAATACTTTAAAATTTTCTGTTATGAAAGCATCAAAATATTGAATCGATTTGCTTTTTCTGATTCTCCGTCACATGTTGCAATAATTACTGAATTCATTTTTCTCTATTGCAATACTTACTAGTTTATTGCCGAATACTTTAAAATTTTCTGTTATGAAAGCATCAAAATATTGAATCGATTTGCTTTTTCTGATTCTCCGTCACATGTTGCAATAATTACTGAATTCATTTTTCTCTATTGCAATACTTACTAGTTTATTGCCGAATACTTTAAAATTTTCTGTTATGAAAGCATCAAAATATTGAATCGATTTGCTTTTTCTGATTCTCCGTCACATGTTGCAATAATTACTGAATTCATTTTTCTCTATTGCAATACTTACTAGATTATTGCTTAATTTTTTAAAAATTTTCTATTATCAAAGCATCAAAATAATAAATCGATTTGCTTTTTCTGATTCTACATCACATATTGCAATAATTACTGAATTCATTTTTCTCTATTGCAATACTTACTAGTTTTTTGCCGAATACTTTAAAATTTTCTGTTATGAAAGCATCAAAATATTGAATCGATTTGCTTTTTCTGATTCTATATCACATGTTGTAATAATTACTGAATTCATTTTTCTCTATTGCAATACTTACTAGTTTATTGCCGAATACTTTAAAATTTTCTGTTATGAAAGCATCAAAATATTGAATCGATTTGTTTTTTTTTTTGCATCAAAATATTGAATCGATTTGTTTTTTCTGATTCTCCGCAACATGTTGCAATAATTACTGAATTCGTTTTTCTCTATTGCAATACTTACTAGTTTATTGCCGAATACTTTAAAATTTTCTGTTATGAAAGCATCAAAATATTGAATCGATTTGCTTTTTCTGATTCTCCGTCACATGTTGCAATAATTACTGAATTCATTTTTCTCTATTGCAATACTTACTAGTTTATTGCCGAATACTTTAAAATTTTCCGTTATGAAAGCATCAAAATATTGAATCGATTTGCTTTTTCTGATTCTCCGTCACATGTTGCAATAATTACTGAATTCGTTTTTCTCTATTGCAATACTTACTAGTTTATTGCTTAATTATTTTAAAATT
Source organism: Drosophila mojavensis (assembly GCF_018153725.1). Taxonomy (NCBI): domain Eukaryota; kingdom Metazoa; phylum Arthropoda; class Insecta; order Diptera; family Drosophilidae; genus Drosophila; species Drosophila mojavensis. The sequence continues at coordinate 33,848 of NW_025318894.1, read as the reverse complement.
TTCTATTATCAAAGCATCAAAATAATAAATCGATTTGCTTTTTCTGATTTTCCATCACATGTTGCAATAATTACTGAATTCATTTTTCTCTAATGCAATACTTACTAGATTACTGCTTAATTATTTTAAAATTTTCTATTATCAAAGCATCAAAATAATGAATCGATTTGCTTTTTCTGATTCTCCATCACATGTTGCAATAATTATTGAATTCATTTTTCTCTATTGCAATACTTACTAGATTATTGCTTAATTTTTTAAAATTTTCTATTATCAAAGCATCAAAATATTGAATCGATTTGCTTTTTCTGATTCTCCGTCACATGTTGCAATAATTACTGAATTCATTTTTCTCTATTGCAATACTTACTAGTTTATTGCCGAATACTTTAAAATTTTCTGTTATGAAAGCATCAAAATATTGAATCGATTTGTTTTTTCTGATTCTCCGTCACATGTTGCAATAATTACTGAATTCGTTTTCTCTATTGCAATACTTACTAGTTTATTGCCGAATACTTTAAAATTTTCTGTTATGAAAGCATCAAAATATTGAATCGATTTGCTTTTTCTGATTCTCCGTCACATGTTGCAATAATTACTGAATTCATTTTTCTCTATTGCAATACTTACTAGTTTATTGCCGAATACTTTAAAATTTTCTGTTATGAAAGCATCAAAATATTGAATCGATTTGCTTTTTCTGATTCTCCGTCACATGTTGCAATAATTACTGAATTCATTTTTCTCTATTGCAATACTTACTAGTTTATTGCCGAATACTTTAAAATTTTCTGTTATGAAAGCATCAAAATATTGAATCGATTTGTTTTTTTTGCATCAAAATATTGAATCGATTTGTTTTTTCTGATTCTCCGTCACATGTTGCAATAATTACTGAATTCGTTTTTCTCTATTGCAATACTTACTAGTTTATTGCCGAATACTTTAAAATTTTCTGTTATGAAAGCATCAAAATATTGAATCGATTTGCTTTTTCTGATTCTCCGTCACATGTTGCAATAATTACTGAATTCATTTTTTTCTATTGCAATACTTACTAGTTTATTGCCGAATACTTTAAAATTTTCTGTTATGAAAGCATCAAAATATTGAATCGATTTGCTTTTTCTGATTCTCCGTCAAATGTTGCAATAATTACTGAATTCATTTTTCTCTATTGCAATACTTACTAGATTATTGCTTAATTTTTGAAAAAATTTTCTATTATCAAAGCATCAAAATAATGAATCGATTTGCTTTTTCTGATTCTCCATCACATGTTGCAATAATTACTGAATTCATTTTTCTCTATTGCAATACTTACTAGTTTATTGCCGAATACTTTAAAATTTTCTGTTATGAAAGCATCAAAATATTGAATCGATTTGTTTTTTTTTCAAAATATTGAATCGATTTGTTTTTCTGATTCTCCGTCACATGTTGCAATAATTACTGAATTCGTTTTTCTCTATTGCAATACTTACTAGTTTATTGCCGAATACTTTAAAATTTTCTGTTATGAAAGCATCAAAATATTGAATCGATTTGCTTTTTCTGATTCTCCGTCACATGTTGCAATAATTACTGAATTCGTTTTTCTCTATTGCAATACTTACTAGTTTATTGCTTAATTATTTTAAAATTTTCTACTATCAAAGCATCAAAATAATAAATCGATTTGCTTTTTCTGATTTTCCATCACATGTTGCAATAATTACTGAATTCATTTTTCTCTAATACAATACTTACTAGATTACTGCTTAATTATTTTAAAATTTTCTATTATCAAAGCATCAAAATAATGAATCGATTTGCTTTTTCTGATTCTCCATCACATGTTGCAATAATTACTGAATTCATTTTTCTCTATTGCAATACTTACTAGATTATTGCTTAATTTTTTAAAAATTTTCTATTATCAAAGCATCAAAATATTGAATCGATTTGCTTTTTCTGATTCTCCGTCACATGTTGCAATAATTACTGAATTCATTTTTCTCTATTGCAATACTTACTAGATTATTGCTTAATTTTTTTAAAAATTTTCTATTATCAAAGCATCAAAATATTGAATCGATTTGCTTTTTCTGATTCTCCGTCACATGTTGCAATAATTACTGAATTCATTTTTCTCTATTGCAATACTTACTAGTTTATTGCCGAATACTTTAAAATTTTCTGTTATGAAAGCATCAAAATATTGAATCGATTTGCTTTTTTCTGATTCTCCGTCACATGTTGCAATAATTACTGAATTCATTTTTCTCTATTGCAATACTTACTAGATTATTGCTTAATTTTTGAAAAATTTTCTATTATCAAAGCATCAAAATATTGAATCGATTTGCTTTTTCTGATTCTCCGTCACATGTTGTAATAATTACTGAATTCATTTTTCTCTATTGCAATACTTACTAGTTTATTGCCGAATACTTTAAAATTTTCTGTTATGAAAGCATCAAAATATTGAATCGATTTGTTTTTTTTTGCATCAAAATATTGAATCGATTTGTTTTTCTGATTCTCCGTCACATGTTGCAATAATTACTGAATTCGTTTTTCTCTATTGCAATACTTACTAGTTTATTGCCGAATACTTTAAAATTTTCTGTTATGAAAGCATCAAAATATTGAATCGATTTGTTTTTTTTTGCATCAAAATATTGAATCGATTTGTTTTTTCTGATTCTCCGTCACATGTTGCAATAATTACTGAATTCGTTTTTCTCTATTGCAATACTTACTAGATTATTGCTTAATTTTTGAAAAATTTTCTATTATCAAAGCATCAAAATAATGAATCGATTTGCTTTTTCTGATTCTCCATCACATGTTGCAATAATTACTGAATTCATTTTTCTCTATTGCAATACTTACTAGATTATTGCTTAATTTTTGAAAAATTTTCTATTATCAAAGCATCAAAATAATGAATCGATTTGCTTTTTCTGATTCTCCATCACATGTTGCAATAATTACTGAATTCATTTTTCTCTATTGCAATACTTACTAGTTTATTGCCGAATACTTTAAAATTTTCTGTTATGAAAGCATCAAAATATTGAATCGATTTGTTTTTTTTTGCATCAAAATATTGAATCGATTTGTTTTTCTGATTCTCCGTCACATGTTGCAATAATTACTGAATTCGTTTTTCTCTATTGCAATACTTACTAGTTTATTGCCGAATACTTTAAAATTTTCTGTTATGAAAGCATCAAAATATTGAATCGATTTGCTTTTTCTGATTCTCCGTCACATGTTGCAATAATTACTGAATTCATTTTTTTCTATTGCAATACTTACTAGTTTATTGCCGAATACTTTAAAATTTTCTGTTATGAAAGCATCAAAATATTGAATCGATTTGCTTTTTCTGATTCTCCGTCAAATGTTGCAATAATTACTGAATTCATTTTTCTCTATTGCAATACTTACTATATTATTGCTTAATTTTTTAAAAATTTTCTATTATCAAAGCATCAAAATAATGAATCGATTTGCTTTTTTCTGATTCTCCATCACATGTTGCAATAATTACTGAATTCATTTTTCTCTATTGCAATACTTACTAGTTTATTGCCGAATACTTTAAAATTTTCTGTTATGAAAGCATCAAAATATTGAATCGATTTGTTTTTTTTTGCATCAAAATATTGAATCGATTTGTTTTTTTCTGATTCTCCGTCACATGTTGCAATAATTACTGAATTCGTTTTTCTCTATTGCAATACTTACTAGTTTATTGCCGAATACTTTAAAATTTTCTGTTATGAAAGCATCAAAATATTGAATCGATTTGCTTTTTCTGATTCTCCGTCACATGTTGCAATAATTACTGAATTCGTTTTTCTCTATTGCAATACTTACTAGTTTATTGCTTAATTATTTTAAAATTTTCTACTATCAAAGCATCAAAATAATAAATCGATTTGCTTTTTCTGATTTTCCATCACATGTTGCAATAATTACTGAATTCATTTTTCTCTAATACAATACTTACTAGATTACTGCTTAATTATTTTAAAATTTTCTATTATCAAAGCATCAAAATAATGAATCGATTTGCTTTTTCTGATTCTCCATCACATGTTGCAATAATTACTGAATTCATTTTTCTCTATTGCAATACTTACAAGATTATTGCTTAATTTTTTAAAAATTTTCTATTATCAAAGCATCAAAATATTGAATCGATTTGCTTTTTCTGATTCTCCGTCACATGTTGCAATAATTACTGAATTCATTTTTCTCTATTGCAATACTTACTAGATTATTGCTTAATTTTTGAAAAATTTTCTATTATCAAAGCATCAAAATATTGAATCGATTTGCTTTTTCTGATTCTCCGTCACATGTTGCAATAATTACTGAATTCATTTTTCTCTATTGCAATACTTACTAGTTTATTGCCGAATACTTTAAAATTTTCTGTTATGAAAGCATCAAAATATTGAATCGATTTGCTTTTTCTGATTCTCCGTCACATGTTGCAATAATTACTGAATTCATTTTTCTCTATTGCAATACTTACTAGTTTATTGCTTAATTTTTTAAAAATTTTCTATTATCAAAGCATCAAAATATTGAATCGATTTGCTTTTTCTGATTCTCCGTCACATGTTGTAATAATTACTGAATTCATTTTTCTCTATTGCAATACTTACTAGTTTATTGCCGAATACTTTAAAATTTTCTGTTATGAAAGCATCAAAATATTGAATCGATTTGCTTTTTCTGATTCTATATCACATGTTGCAATAATTACTGAATTCATTTTTCTCTATTGCAATACTTACTAGATTATTGCTTAATTTTTAAAAAATTTTCTATTATCAAAGCATCAAAATAATAAATCGATTTGCTTTTTCTGATTCTCCATCACATGTTGCAATAATTACTGAATTCATTTTTCTCTATTGCAATACTTACTAGTTTATTGCCGAATACTTTAAAATTTTCTGTTATGAAAGCATCAAAATATTGAATCGATTTGTTTTTTTTTTGCATCAAAATAATGAATCGATTTGCTTTTTCTGATTCTCCATCACATGTTGCAATAATTATTGAATTCATTTTTCTCTATTGCAATACTTACTAGATTATTGCTTAATTTTTTAAAATTTTCTATTATCAAAGCATCAAAATATTGAATCGATTTGCTTTTTCTGATTCTCCGTCACATGTTGCAATAATTACTGAATTCATTTTTCTCTATTGCAATACTTACTAGTTTATTGCCGAATACTTTAAAATTTTCTGTTATGAAAGCATCAAAATATTGAATCGATTTGTTTTTTCTGATTCTCCGTCACATGTTGCAATAATTACTGAATTCGTTTTTCTCTATTGCAATACTTACTAGTTTATTGCCGAATACTTTAAAATTTTCTGTTATGAAAGCATCAAAATATTGAATCGATTTGCTTTTTCTGATTCTCCGTCACATGTTGCAATAATTACTGAATTCATTTTTCTCTATTGCAATACTTACTAGATTATTGCTTAATTTTTTGAAAAATTTTCTATTATCAAAGCATCAAAATAATGAATCGATTTGCTTTTTCTGATTCTCCATCACATGTTGCAATAATTACTGAATTCATTTTTCTCTATTGCAATACTTACTAGTTTATTGCCGAATACTTTAAAATTTTCTGTTATGAAAGCATCAAAATATTGAATCGATTTGTTTTTTTGCATCAAAATATTGAATCGATTTGTTTTTTCTGATTCTCCGTCACATGTTGCAATAATTACTGAATTCGTTTTTCTCTATTGCAATACTTACTAGTTTATTGCCGAATACTTTAAAATTTTCTGTTATGAAAGCATCAAAATATTGAATCGATTTGCTTTTTCTGATTCTCCGTCACATGTTGCAATAATTACTGAATTCATTTTTTTCTATTGCAATACTTACTAGTTTATTGCCGAATACTTTAAAATTTTCTGTTATGAAAGCATCAAAATATTGAATCGATTTGCTTTTTCTGATTCTCCGTCAAATGTTGCAATAATTACTGAATTCATTTTTCTCTATTGCAATACTTACTATATTATTGCTTAATTTTTGAAAAATTTTCTATTATCAAAGCATCAAAATAATGAATCGATTTGCTTTTTCTGATTCTCCATCACATGTTGCAATAATTACTGAATTCATTTTTCTCTATTGCAATACTTACTAGTTTATTGCCGAATACTTTAAAATTTTCTGTTATGAAAGCATCAAAATATTGAATCGATTTTTTTTTTTTGCATCAAAATATTGAATCGATTTGTTTTTTTCTGATTCTCCGTCACATGTTGCAATAATTACTGAATTCGTTTTTCTCTATTGCAATACTTACTAGTTTATTGCCGAATACTTTAAAATTTTCTGTTATGAAAGCATCAAAATATTGAATCGATTTGCTTTTTCTGATTCTCCGTCACATGTTGCAATAATTACTGAATTCGTTTTTCTCTATTGCAATACTTACTAGTTTATTGCTTAATTATTTTAAAATTTTCTACTATCAAAGCATCAAAATAATAAATCGATTTGCTTTTTCTGATTTTCCATCACATGTTGCAATAATTACTGAATTCATTTTTCTCTAATGCAATACTTACTAGATTACTGCTTAATTATTTTAAAATTTTCTATTATCAAAGCATCAAAATAATGAATCGATTTGCTTTTTCTGATTCTCCATCACATGTTGCAATAATTACTGAATTCATTTTTCTCTATTGCAATACTTACAAGATTATTGCTTAATTTTTTAAAATTTTCTATTATCAAAGCATCAAAATATTGAATCGATTTGCTTTTTCTGATTCTCCGTCACATGTTGCAATAATTACTGAATTCATTTTTCTCTATTGCAATACTTACTAGATTATTGCTTAATTTTTTAAAAATTTTCTATTATCAAAGCATCAAAATATTGAATCGATTTGCTTTTTCTGATTCTCCGTCACATGTTGCAATAATTACTGAATTCATTTTTCTCTATTGCAATACTTACTAGTTTATTGCCGAATACTTTAAAATTTTCTGTTATGAAAGCATCAAAATATTGAATCGATTTGCTTTTTCTGATTCTCCGTCACATGTTGCAATAATTACTGAATTCATTTTTCTCTATTGCAATACTTACTAGATTATTGCTTAATTTTTGAAAAATTTTCTATTATCAAAGCATCAAAATATTGAATCGATTTGCTTTTTCTGATTCTCCGTCACATGTTGTAATAATTACTGAATTCATTTTTCTCTATTGCAATACTTACTAGTTTATTGCCGAATACTTTAAAATTTTCTGTTATGAAAGCATCAAAATATTGAATCGATTTGCTTTTTCTGATTCTCTATCACATGTTGCAATAATTACTGAATTCATTTTTCTCTATTGCAATACTTACTAGATTATTGCTTAATTTTTAAAAAATTTTCTATTATCAAAGCATCAAAATAATGAATCGATTTGCTTTTTCTGATTCTCCATCACATGTTGCAATAATTACTGAATTCATTTTTCTCTATTGCAATACTTACTAGTTTATTGCCGAATACTTTAAAATTTTCTGTTATGAAAGCATCAAAATATTGAATCGATTTGCTTTTTCTGATTCTATATCACATGTTGTAATAATTACTGAATTCATTTTTCTCTATTGCAATACTTACTAGTTTATTGCTTAATCATTTTAAAATTTTCTATTATCAAAGCATCAAAATAATAAATCGATTTGCTTTTTCTGATTCTCCATCACATGTTGCAATAATTACTAAATTCATTTTTCTCTATTGCAATACTTACTAGTTTATTGCCGAATACTTTAAAATTTTCTGTTATGAAAGCATCAAAATATTGAATCGATTTGCTTTTTCTGATTCTCCGTCACATGTTGCAATAATTACTGAATTCATTTTTCTCTATTGCAATACTTACTAGTTTATTGCCGAATACTTTAAAATTTTCTGTTATGAAAGCATCAAAATATTGAATCGATTTGCTTTTTCTGATTCTACATCACATGTTGCAATAATTACTGAATTCATTTTTCTCTATTGCAATACTTACTAGTTTATTGCCGAATACTTTAAAATTTTCTGTTATGAAAGCATCAAAATAATGAATCGATTTGCTTTTTCTGATTCTATATCACATGTTGCAATAATTACTGAATTCATTTTTCTCTATTGCAATACTTACTAGATTATTGCTTAATTTTTAAAAATTTTCTGTTATGAAAGCATCAAAATATTGAATCGATTTGCTTTTTCTGATTCTCCATCACATGTTGCAATAATTACTGAATTCATTTTTCTCTATTGCAATACTTACTAGTTTATTGCCGAATACTTTAAAATTTTCTGTTATGAAAGCATCAAAATATTGAACCGATTTGCTTTTTCTGATTCTATATCACATGTTGCAATAATTACTGAATTCATTTTTCTCTATTGCAATACTTACTAGTTTATTGCCGAATACTTTAAAATTTTCTGTTATGAAAGCATCAAAATATTGAATCGATTTGCTTTTTTTCTGATCAAAATATCCGAATCGACATGTTTTCTGATTCTCCGGGCAATAATTACTGAATTCGTTTTTCTCTATTGCAATACTTACTAGTTTATTGCCGAATACTTTAAAATTTTCTGTTATGAAAGCATCAAAATATTGAATCGATTTGCTTTTTCTGATTCTCCGTCACATGTTGCAATAATTACTGAATTCATTTTTCTCTATTGCAATACTTACTAGTTTATTGCCGAATACTTTAAAATTTTCTGTTATGAAAGCATCAAAATATTGAATCGATTTGCTTTTTCTGATTCTCCGTCACATGTTGCAATAATTACTGAATTCATTTTTCTCTATTGCAATACTTACTAGTTTATTGCCGAATACTTTAAAATTTTCTGTTATGAAAGCATCAAAATATTGAATCGATTTGCTTTTTCTGATTCTCCGTCACATGTTGCAATAATTACTGAATTCATTTTTCTCTATTGCAATACTTACTAGTTTATTGCCGAATACTTTAAAATTTTCTGTTATGAAAGCATCAAAATATTGAATCGATTTGCTTTTTCTGATTCTCCGTCACATGTTGCAATAATTACTGAATTCATTTTTCTCTATTGCAATACTTACTAGTTTATTGCCGAATACTTTAAAATTTTCTGTTATGAAAGCATCAAAATATTGAATCGATTTGCTTTTTCTGATTCTCCGTCACATGTTGCAATAATTACTGAATTCATTTTTCTCTATTGCAATACTTACTAGTTTATTGCTTAATTTTTTAAAAATTTTCTATTATCAAAGCATCAAAATAATAAATCGATTTGCTTTTTCTGATTCTCCATCACATGTTGCAATAATTACTGAATTCATTTTTCTCTATTGCAATACTTACTAGTTTATTGCCGAATACTTTAAAATTTTCTGTTATGAAAGCATCAAAATATTGAATCGATTTGCTTTTTCTGATTCTACATCACATGTTGTAATAATTACTGAATTCATTTTTCTCTATTGCAATACTTACTAGTTTATTGCCGAATACTTTAAAAATTTTCTGTTATGAAAGCATCAAAATATTGAATCGATTTGCTTTTTCTGATTCTCCGTCACATGTTGCAATAATTACTGAATTCATTTTTCTCTATTGCAATACTTACTAGTTTATTGCCGAATACTTTAAAATTTTCTGTTATGAAAGCATCAAAATATTGAATCGATTTGCTTTTTCTGATTCTATATCACATGTTGCAATAATTACTGAATTCGTTTTTCTCTATTGCAATACTTACTAGTTTATTGCTTAATTATTTTAAAATTTTCTATTATCAAAGCATCAAAATAATAAATCGATTTGCTTTTTCTGATTTTCCATCACATGTTGCAATAATTACTGAATTCATTTTTCTCTAATGCAATACTTACTAGATTACTGCTTAATTATTTTAAAATTTTCTATTATCAAAGCATCAAAATAATGAATCGATTTGCTTTTTCTGATTCTCCATCACATGTTGCAATAATTATTGAATTCATTTTTCTCTATTGCAATACTTACTAGATTATTGCTTAATTTTTTAAAAATTTTCTATTATCAAAGCATCAAAATATTGAATCGATTTGCTTTTTCTGATTCTCCGTCACATGTTGCAATAATTACTGAATTCATTTTTCTCTATTGCAATACTTACTAGTTTATTGCCGAATACTTTAAAATTTTCTGTTATGAAAGCATCAAAATATTGAATCGATTTGCTTTTTCTGATTCTCTATCACATGTTGCAATAATTACTGAATTCATTTTTCTCTATTGCAATACTTACTAGTTTATTGCTTAATTATTTTAAAATTTTCTATTATCAAAGCATCAAAATAATAAATCGATTTGCTTTTTCTGATTTTCCATCACATGTTGCAATAATTACTGAATTCATTTTTCTCTATTGCAATACTTACTAGTTTATTGCTTAATTATTTTAAAATTTTCTATTATCAAAGCATCAAAATAATGAATCGATTTGCTTTTTCTGATTCTCCATCACATGTTGCAATAATTACTGAATTCATTTTTCTCTATTGCAATACTTACTAGATTATTGCTTAATTTTTTTAAAATTTTCTATTATCAAAGCATCAAAATAATGAATCGATTTGCTTTTTCTGATTCTCCATCACATGTTGCAATAATTACTGAATTCATTTTTCTCTATTGCAATACTTACTAGTTTATTGCCGAATACTTTAAAATTTTCTGTTATGAAAGCATCAAAATATTGAATCGATTTGCTTTTTCTGATTCTCCGTCACATGTTGCAATAATTACTGAATTCATTTTTCTCTATTGCAATACTTACTAGTTTATTGCCGAATACTTTAAAATTTTCTGTTATGAAAGCATCAAAATATTGAATCGATTTGCTTTTTCTGATTCTCCGTCACATGTTGCAATAATTACTGAATTCGTTTTTCTCTATTGCAATACTTACTAGTTTATTGCTTAATTATTTTAAAATTTTCTATTATCAAAGCATCAAAATAATAAATCGATTTGCTTTTTCTGATTTTCCATCACATGTTGCAATAATTACTGAATTCATTTTTCTCTAATGCAATACTTACTAGATTACTGCTTAATTATTTTAAAATTTTCTATTATCAAAGCATCAAAATAATGAATCGATTTGCTTTTTCTGATTCTCCATCACATGTTGCAATAATTACTGAATTCATTTTTCTCTATTGCAATACTTACTAGATTATTGCTTAATTTTTTAAAAATTTTCTATTATCAAAGCATCAAAATAATGAATCGATTTGCTTTTTCTGATTCTCCGTCACATGTTGCAATAATTACTGAATTCATTTTTTCTCTATTGCAATACTTACTAGTTTATTGCCGAATACTTTAAAATTTTCTGTTATGAAAGCATCAAAATATTGAATCGATTTGTTTTTTCTGATTCTCCGTCACATGTTGCAATAATTACTGAATTCATTTTTCTCTATTGCAATACTTACTAGTTTATTGCCGAATACTTTAAAATTTTCTGTTATGAAAGCATCAAAATATTGAATCGATTTGCTTTTTCTGATTCTCCGTCACATGTTGCAATAATTACTGAATTCATTTTTCTCTATTGCAATACTTACTAGTTTATTGCCGAATACTTTAAAATTTTCTGTTATGAAAGCATCAAAATATTGAATCGATTTGCTTTTTCTGATTCTCCGTCACATGTTGCAATAATTACTGAATTCATTTTTCTCTATTGCAATACTTACTAGTTTATTGCCGAATACTTTAAAATTTTCTGTTATGAAAGCATCAAAATATTGAATCGATTTGCTTTTTCTGATTCTCCGTCACATGTTGCAATAATTACTGAATTCATTTTTCTCTATTGCAATACTTACTAGTTTATTGCCGAATACTTTAAAATTTTCTGTTATGAAAGCATCAAAATATTGAATCGATTTGCTTTTTCTGATTCTCCGTCACATGTTGCAATAATTACTGAATTCATTTTTCTCTATTGCAATACTTACTAGATTATTGCTTAATTATTTTAAAATTTTCTATTATCAAAGCATCAAAATAATGAATCGATTTGCTTTTTCTGATTCTCCATCACATGTTGCAATAATTACTGAATTCATTTTTCTCTATTGCAATACTTACTAGTTTATTGCTTAATTTTTTAAAAATTTTCTATTATCAAAGCATCAAAATAATGAATCGATTTGCTTTTTCTGATTCTCCATCACATGTTGCAATAATTACTGAATTCATTTTTCTCTATTGCAATACTTACTAGTTTATTGCCGAATACTTTAAAATTTTCTGTTATGAAAGCATCAAAATATTGAATCGATTTGCTTTTTCTGATTCTCCGTCACATGTTGCAATAATTACTGAATTCATTTTTCTCTATTGCAATACTTACTAGTTTATTGCCGAATACTTTAAAATTTTCTGTTATGAAAGCATCAAAATATTGAATCGATTTGCTTTTTCTGATTCTCCGTCACATGTTGCAATAATTACTGAATTCGTTTTTCTCTATTGCAATACTTACTAGTTTATTGCTTAATTATTTTAAAATTTTCTATTATCAAAGCATCAAAATAATAAATCGATTTGCTTTTTCTGATTTTCCATCACATGTTGCAATAATTACTGAATTCATTTTTCTCTAATGCAATACTTACTAGATTACTGCTTAATTATTTTAAAATTTTCTATTATCAAAGCATCAAAATAATGAATCGATTTGCTTTTTCTGATTCTCCATCACATGTTGCAATAATTACTGAATTCATTTTTCTCTATTGCAATACTTACTAGATTATTGCTTAGTTTTTTAAAAATTTTCTATTATCAAAGCATCAAAATATTGAATCGATTTGCTTTTTCTGATTCTCCGTCACATGTTGCAATAATTACTGAATTCATTTTTCTCTATTGCAATACTTACTAGTTTATTGCCGAATACTTTAAAATTTTCTGTTATGAAAGCATCAAAATATTGAATCGATTTGTTTTTTCTGATTCTCCGTCACATGTTGCAATAATTACTGAATTCATTTTTCTCTATTGCAATACTTACTAGTTTATTGCCGAATACTTTAAAATTTTCTGTTATGAAAGCATCAAAATATTGAATCGATTTGCTTTTTCTGATTCTCCGTCACATGTTGCAATAATTACTGAATTCATTTTTCTCTATTGCAATACTTACTAGTTTATTGCCGAATACTTTAAAATTTTCTGTTATGAAAGCATCAAAATATTGAATCGATTTGCTTTTTCTGATTCTCCGTCACATGTTGCAATAATTACTGAATTCATTTTTCTCTATTGCAATACTTACTAGTTTATTGCCGAATACTTTAAAATTTTCTGTTATGAAAGCATCAAAATATTGAATCGATTTGCTTTTTCTGATTCTCCGTCACATGTTGCAATAATTACTGAATTCATTTTTCTCTATTGCAATACTTACTAGTTTATTGCCGAATACTTTAAAATTTTCTGTTATGAAAGCATCAAAATATTGAATCGATTTGCTTTTTCTGATTCTCCGTCACATGTTGCAATAATTACTGAATTCATTTTTCTCTATTGCAATACTTACTAGATTATTGCTTAATTTTTTAAAAATTTTCTATTATCAAAGCATCAAAATAATGAATCGATTTGCTTTTTCTGATTCTCCATCACATGTTGCAATAATTACTGAATTCATTTTTCTCTATTGCAATACTTACTAGTTTATTGCCGAATACTTTAAAATTTTCTGTTATGAAAGCATCAAAATATTGAATCGATTTGCTTTTTCTGATTCTCTATCACATGTTGCAATAATTACTGAATTCATTTTTCTCTATTGCAATACTTACTAGTTTATTGCCGAATACTTTAAAATTTTCTGTTATGAAAGCATCAAAATATTGAATCGATTTGTTTTTTTTTTTCATAAAATATTGAATCGATTTGCTTTTTCTGATTCTCCGTCACATGTTGCAATAATTACTGAATTCATTTTTCTCTATTGCAATACTTACTAGTTTATTGCCGAATACTTTAAAATTTTCTGTTATGAAAGCATCAAAATATTGAATCGATTTGCTTTTTCTGATTCTCCGTCACATGTTGCAATAATTACTGAATTCATTTTTCTCTATTGCAATACTTACTAGTTTATTGCCGAATACTTTAAAATTTTCTGTTATGAAAGCATCAAAATATTGAATCGATTTGCTTTTTCTGATTCTCCGTCACATGTTGCAATAATTACTGAATTCGTTTTTCTCTATTGCAATACTTACTAGTTTATTGCTTAATTATTTTAAAATTTTCTATTATCAAAGCATCAAAATAATAAATCGATTTGCTTTTTCTGATTTTCCATCACATGTTGCAATAATTACTGAATTCATTTTTCTCTAATGCAATACTTACTAGATTACTGCTTAATTATTTTAAAATTTTCTATTATCAAAGCATCAAAATAATGAATCGATTTGCTTTTTCTGATTCTCCATCACATGTTGCAATAATTATTGAATTCATTTTTCTCTATTGCAATACTTACTAGATTATTGCTTAATTTTTTAAAATTTTCTATTATCAAAGCATCAAAATATTGAATCGATTTGCTTTTTCTGATTCTCCGTCACATGTTGCAATAATTACTGAATTCATTTTTCTCTATTGCAATACTTACTAGTTTATTGCCGAATACTTTAAAATTTTCTGTTATGAAAGCATCAAAATATTGAATCGATTTGTTTTTTCTGATTCTCCGTCACATGTTGCAATAATTACTGAATTCGTTTTTCTCTATTGCAATACTTACTAGTTTATTGCCGAATACTTTAAAATTTTCTGTTATGAAAGCATCAAAATATTGAATCGATTTGCTTTTTCTGATTCTCCGTCACATGTTGCAATAATTACTGAATTCATTTTTCTCTATTGCAATACTTACTAGTTTATTGCCGAATACTTTAAAATTTTCTGTTATGAAAGCATCAAAATATTGAATCGATTTGCTTTTTCTGATTCTCCGTCACATGTTGCAATAATTACTGAATTCATTTTTCTCTATTGCAATACTTACTAGTTTATTGCCGAATACTTTAAAATTTTCTGTTATGAAAGCATCAAAATATTGAATCGATTTGCTTTTTCTGATTCTCCGTCACATGTTGCAATAATTACTGAATTCATTTTTCTCTATTGCAATACTTACTAGATTATTGCTTAATTTTTTAAAAATTTTCTATTATCAAAGCATCAAAATAATGAATCGATTTGCTTTTTCTGATTCTCCATCACATGTTGCAATAATTACTGAATTCATTTTTCTCTATTGCAATACTTACTAGTTTATTGCCGAATACTTTAAAATTTTCTGTTATGAAAGCATCAAAATATTGAATCGATTTGTTTTTTTTGCATCAAAATATTGAATCGATTTGTTTTTTCTGATTCTCCGTCACATGTTGCAATAATTACTGAATTCATTTTTCTCTATTGCAATACTTACTAGTTTATTGCCGAATACTTTAAAATTTTCTGTTATGAAAGCATCAAAATATTGAATCGATTTGCTTTTTCTGATTCTCCGTCACATGTTGCAATAATTACTGAATTCATTTTTTTCTATTGCAATACTTACTAGTTTATTGCCGAATACTTTAAAATTTTCTGTTATGAAAGCATCAAAATATTGAATCGATTTGCTTTTTCTGATTCTCCGTCAAATGTTGCAATAATTACTGAATTCATTTTTCTCTATTGCAATACTTACTATATTATTGCTTAATTTTTGAAAAATTTTCTATTATCAAAGCATCAAAATAATGAATCGATTTGCTTTTTCTGATTCTCCATCACATGTTGCAATAATTACTGAATTCATTTTTCTCTATTGCAATACTTACTAGTTTATTGCCGAATACTTTAAAATTTTCTGTTATGAAAGCATCAAAATATTGAATCGATTTGTTTTTTTTTGCATCAAAATATTGAATCGATTTGTTTTTTCTGATTCTCCGTCACATGTTGCAATAATTACTGAATTCGTTTTTCTCTATTGCAATACTTACTAGTTTATTGCCGAATACTTTAAAATTTTCTGTTATGAAAGCATCAAAATATTGAATCGATTTGCTTTTTCTGATTCTCCGTCACATGTTGCAATAATTACTGAATTCGTTTTTCTCTATTGCAATACTTACTAGTTTATTGCTTAATTATTTTAAAATTTTCTACTATCAAAGCATCAAAATAATAAATCGATTTGCTTTTTCTGATTTTCCATCACATGTTGCAATAATTACTGAATTCATTTTTCTCTAATACAATACTTACTAGATTACTGCTTAATTATTTTAAAATTTTCTATTATCAAAGCATCAAAATAATGAATCGATTTGCTTTTTCTGATTCTCCATCACATGTTGCAATAATTACTGAATTCATTTTTCTCTATTGCAATACTTACAAGATTATTGCTTAATTTTTTAAAAATTTTCTATTATCAAAGCATCAAAATATTGAATCGATTTGCTTTTTCTGATTCTCCGTCACATGTTGCAATAATTACTGAATTCATTTTTCTCTATTGCAATACTTACTAGATTATTGCTTAATTTTTGAAAAATTTTCTATTATCAAAGCATCAAAATATTGAATCGATTTGCTTTTTCTGATTCTCCGTCACATGTTGCAATAATTACTGAATTCATTTTTCTCTATTGCAATACTTACTAGTTTATTGCCGAATACTTTAAAATTTTCTGTTATGAAAGCATCAAAATATTGAATCGATTTGCTTTTTCTGATTCTCCGTCACATGTTGCAATAATTACTGAATTCATTTTTCTCTATTGCAATACTTACTAGATTATTGCTTAATTTTTTAAAAATTTTCTATTATCAAAGCATCAAAATATTGAATCGATTTGCTTTTTCTGATTCTCCGTCACATGTTGTAATAATTACTGAATTCATTTTTCTCTATTGCAATACTTACTAGTTTATTGCCGAATACTTTAAAATTTTCTGTTATGAAAGCATCAAAATATTGAATCGATTTGCTTTTTCTGATTCTATATCACATGTTGCAATAATTACTGAATTCATTTTTCTCTATTGCAATACTTACTAGATTATTGCTTAATTTTTAAAAAATTTTCTATTATCAAAGCATCAAAATAATAAATCGATTTGCTTTTTCTGATTCTCCATCACATGTTGCAATAATTACTGAATTCATTTTTCTCTATTGCAATACTTACTAGTTTATTGCCGAATACTTTAAAATTTTCTGTTATGAAAGCATCAAAATATTGAATCGATTTGCTTTTTCTGATTCTATATCACATGTTGTAATAATTACTGAATTCATTTTTCTCTATTGCAATACTTACTAGTTTATTGCTTAATCATTTTAAAATTTTCTATTATCAAAGCATCAAAATAATAAATCGATTTGCTTTTTCTGATTCTCCATCACATGTTGCAATAATTACTAAATTCATTTTTCTCTATTGCAATACTTACTAGTTTATTGCCGAATACTTTAAAATTTTCTGTTATGAAAGCATGAAAATATTGAATCGATTTGCTTTTTCTGATTCTCCGTCACATGTTGCAATAATTACTGAATTCATTTTTCTCTATTGCAATACTTACTAGTTTATTGCCGAATACTTTAAAATTTTCTGTTATGAAAGCATCAAAATATTGAATCGATTTGCTTTTTCTGATTCTCCATCACATGTTGTAATAATTACTGAATTCATTTTTCTCTATTGCAATACTTACTAGTTTATTGCTTAATCATTTTAAAATTTTCTATTATCAAAGCATCAAAATAATAAATCGATTTGCTTTTTCTGATTCTCCATCACATGTTGCAATAATTACTGAATTCATTTTTCTCTATTGCAATACTTACTAGTTTATTGCCGAATACTTTAAAATTTTCTGTTATGAAAGCATCAAAATATTGAATCGATTTGCTTTTTCTGATTCTCCGTCACATGTTGCAATAATTACTGAATTCATTTTTCTCTATTGCAATACTTACTAGTTTATTGCCGAATACTTTAAAATTTTCTGTTATGAAAGCATCAAAATATTGAATCGATTTGCTTTTTCTGATTCTATATCACATGTTGCAATAATTACTGAATTCATTTTTCTCTATTGCAATACTTACTAGATTATTGCTTAATTTTTAAAATATTTTCTATTATAAAAGCATCAAAATAATGAATCGATTTGCTTTTTCTGATTCTCCATCACATGTTGCAATAATTACTGAATTCATTTTTCTCTATTGCAATACTTACTAGTTTATTGCCGAATACTTTAAAATTTTCTGTTATGAAAGCATCAAAATATTGAATCGATTTGCTTTTTCTGATTCTATATCACATGTTGCAATAATTACTGAATTCATTTTTCTCTATTGCAATACTTACTAGTTTATTGCCGAATACTTTAAAATTTTCTGTTATGAAAGCATCAAAATATTGAACCGATTTGCTTTTTCTGATTCTATATCACATGTTGTAATAATTACTGAATTCATTTTTCTCTATTGCAATACTTACTAGTTTATTGCCGAATACTTTAAAATTTTCTGTTATGAAAGCATCAAAATATTGAATCGATTTGTTTTTTTGCATCAAAATATTGAATCGATTTGTTTTTTCTGATTCTCCGTCACATGTTGCAATAATTACTGAATTCGTTTTTCTCTATTGCAATACTTACTAGTTTATTGCCGAATACTTTAAAATTTTCTGTTATGAAAGCATCAAAATATTGAATCGATTTGCTTTTTCTGATTCTCCGTCACATGTTGCAATAATTACTGAATTCATTTTTCTCTATTGCAATACTTACTAGTTTATTGCCGAATACTTTAAAATTTTCTGTTATGAAAGCATCAAAATATTGAATCGATTTGCTTTTTCTGATTCTCCGTCACATGTTGCAATAATTACTGAATTCATTTTTCTCTATTGCAATACTTACTAGATTATTGCTTAATTTTTGAAAAATTTTCTGTTATGAAAGCATTAAAATATTGAATCGATTTGCTTTTTCTGATTCTCCGTCACATGTTGCAATAATTACTGAATTCATTTTTCTCTATTGCAATACTTACTATATTATTGCTTAATTTTTGAAAAATTTTCTATTATCAAAGCATCAAAATAATGAATCGATTTGCTTTTTCTGATTCTCCATCACATGTTGCAATAATTACTGAATTTATTTTTCTCTATTGCAATACTTACTAGTTTATTGCCGAATACTTTAAAATTTTCTGTTATGAAAGCATCAAAATATTGAATCTATTTGTTTTTTTTTGCATCAAAATATTGAATCGATTTGTTTTTTTCTGATTCTCCGTCACATGTTGCAATAATTACTGAAATCGTTTTTCTCTATTGTAATACTTACTAGTTTATTGCCGAATACTTTAAAATTTTCTGTTATGAAAGCATCAAAATATTGAATCGATTTGCTTTTTCTGATTCTATATCACATGTTGTAATAATTACTGAATTCATTTTTCTCTATTGCAATACTTACTAGTTTATTGCTTAATCATTTTAAAATTTTCTATTATCAAAGCATCAAAATAATAAATCGATTTGCTTTTTCTGATTCTCCATCACATGTTGCAATAATTACTGAATTCATTTTTCTCTATTGCAATACTTACTAGATTATTGCTTAATTTTTTAAAAATTTTCTATTATCAAAGCATCAAAATAATAAATCGATTTGCTTTTTCTGATTCTCCATCACATGTTGCAATAATTACTGAATTCATTTTTCTCTATTGCAATACTTACTAGTTTATTGCCGAATACTTTAAAATTTTCTGTTATGAAAGCATCAAAATATTGAATCGATTTGCTTTTTCTGATTCTCCGTCACATGTTGCAATAATTACTGAATTCATTTTTCTCTATTGCAATACTTACTAGTTTATTGCCGAATACTTTAAAATTTTCTGTTATGAAAGCATCAAAATATTGAATCGATTTGCTTTTTCTGATTCTCCGTCACATGTTGCAATAATTACTGAATTCATTTTTCTCTATTGCAATACTTACTAGATTATTGCTTAATTTTTAAAAAATTTTCTATTATCAAAGCATCAAAATAATAAATCGATTTGCTTTTTCTGATTCTCCATCACATGTTGCAATAATTACTGAATTCATTTTTCTCTATTGCAATACTTACTAGTTTATTGCCGAATACTTTAAAATTTTCTGTTATGAAAGCATCAAAATATTGAATCGATTTGCTTTTTCTGATTCTCCGTCACATGTTGCAATAATTACTGAATTCATTTTTCTCTATTGCAATACTTACTAGTTTATTGCCGAATACTTTAAAATTTTCTGTTATGAAAGCATCAAAATATTGAATCGATTTGCTTTTTCTGATTCTATATCACATGTTGCAATAATTACTGAATTCATTTTTCTCTATTGCAATACTTACTAGATTATTGCTTAATTTTTAAAAATTTTCTATTATAAAAGCATCAAAATAATGAATCGATTTGCTTTTTCTGATTCTCCATCACATGTTGCAATAATTACTGAATTCATTTTTCTCTATTGCAATACTTACTAGTTTATTGCCGAATACTTTAAAATTTTCTGTTATGAAAGCATCAAAATATTGAATCGATTTGCTTTTTCTGATTCTATATCACATGTTGTAATAATTACTGAATTCATTTTTCTCTATTGCAATACTTACTAGTTTATTGCCGAATACTTTAAAATTTTCTGTTATGAAAGCATCAAAATATTGAATCGATTTGCTTTTTCTGATTCTCCGTCACATGTTGCAATAATTACTGAATTCATTTTTCTCTATTGCAATACTTACTAGTTTATTGCCGAATACTTTAAAATTTTCTGTTATGAAAGCATCAAAATATTGAATCGATTTGCTTTTTCTGATTCTCCGTCACATGTTGCAATAATTACTGAATTCATTTTTCTCTATTGCAATACTTACTAGATTATTGCTTAATTTTTTAAAAATTTTCTATTATCAAAGCATCAAAATAATGAATCGATTTGCTTTTTCTGATTCTCCATCACATGTTGCAATAATTACTGAATTCATTTTTCTCTATTGCAATACTTACTAGTTTATTGCCGAATACTTTAAAATTTTCTGTTATGAAAGCATCAAAATATTGAATCGATTTGTTTTTTTTTGCATCAAAATATTGAATCGATTTGTTTTTTTCTGATTCTCCGTCACATGTTGCAATAATTACTGAATTCGTTTTTCTCTATTGCAATACTTACTAGTTTATTGCCGAATACTTTAAAATTTTCTGTTATGAAAGCATCAAAATATTGAATCGATTTGCTTTTTTCTGATTCTCCGTCACATGTTGCAATAATTACTGAATTCATTTTTCTCTATTGCAATACTTACTAGTTTATTGCCGAATACTTTAAAATTTTCTGTTATGAAAGCATCAAAATATTGAATCGATTTGCTTTTTCTGATTCTCCGTCACATGTTGCAATAATTACTGAATTCATTTTTCACTATTGTAATACTTACTAGTTTATTGCCGAATACTTTAAAATTTTCTGTTATGAAAGCATCAAAATATTGAATCGATTTGCTTTTTCTGATTCTATATCACATGTTGTAATAATTACTGAATTCATTTTTCTCTATTGCAATACTTACTAGTTTATTGCTTAATCATTTTAAAATTTTCTATTATCAAAGCATCAAAATAATAAATCGATTTGCTTTTTCTGATTCTCCATCACATGTTGCAATAATTACTGAATTCATTTTTCTCTATTGCAATACTTACTAGATTATTGCTTAATTTTTAAAAAATTTTCTATTATCAAAGCATCAAAATAATAAATCGATTTGCTTTTTCTGATTCTCCATCACATGTTGCAATAATTACTGAATTCATTTTTCTCTATTGCAATACTTACTAGTTTATTGCCGAATACTTTAAAATTTTCTGTTATGAAAGCATCAAAATATTGAATCGATTTGCTTTTTCTGATTCTCCGTCACATGTTGCAATAATTACTGAATTCATTTTTCTCTATTGCAATACTTACTAGTTTATTGCCGAATACTTTAAAATTTTCTGTTATGAAAGCATCAAAATATTGAATCGATTTGCTTTTTCTGATTCTCCGTCACATGTTGCAATAATTACTGAATTCGTTTTTCTCTATTGCAATACTTACTAGATTATTGCTTAATTTTTAAAAAATTTTCTATTATCAAAGCATCAAAATAATAAATCGATTTGCTTTTTCTGATTCTCCATCACATGTTGCAATAATTACTGAATTCATTTTTCTCTATTGCAATACTTACTAGTTTATTGCCGAATACTTTAAAATTTTCTGTTATGAAAGCATCAAAATATTGAATCGATTTGCTTTTTCTGATTCTCCGTCACATGTTGCAATAATTACTGAATTCATTTTTCTCTATTGCAATACTTACTAGTTTATTGCCGAATACTTTAAAATTTTCTGTTATGAAAGCATCAAAATATTGAATCGATTTGCTTTTTCTGATTCTATATCACATGTTGCAATAATTACTGAATTCATTTTTCTCTATTGCAATACTTACTAGATTATTGCTTAATTTTTAAAAAATTTTCTAATATAAAAGCATCAAAATAATGAATCGATTTGCTTTTTCTGATTCTCCATCACATGTTGCAATAATTACTGAATTCATTTTTCTCTATTGCAATACTTACTAGTTTATTGCCGAATACTTTAAAATTTTCTGTTATGAAAGCATCAAAATATTGAATCGATTTGCTTTTTCTGATTCTACGTCACATGTTGCAATAATTACTGAATTCATTTTTCTCTATTGCAATACTTACTAGATTATTGCTTAATTTTTAAAATATTTTCTATTATAAAAGCATCAAAATAATGAATCGATTTGCTTTTTCTGATTCTCCATCACATGTTGCAATAATTACTGAATTCATTTTTCTCTATTGCAATACTTACTAGTTTATTGCCGAATACTTTAAAATTTTCTGTTATGAAAGCATCAAAATATTGAACCGATTTGCTTTTTCTGATTCTATATCACATGTTGTAATAATTACTGAATTCATTTTTCTCTATTGCAATACTTACTAGTTTATTGCCGAATACTTTAAAATTTTCTGTTATGAAAGCATCAAAATATTGAATCGATTTGTTTTTTCTGATTCTCCGTCACATGTTGCAATAATTACTGAATTCGTTTTTCTCTATTGCAATACTTACTAGTTTATTGCCGAATACTTTAAAATGTTCTGTTATGAAAGCATCAAAATATTGAATCGATTTGCTTTTTCTGATTCTATATCACATGTTGCAATAATTACTGAATTCATTTTTCTCTATTGCAATACTTACTAGTTTATTGCCGAATACTTTAAAATTTTCTGTTATGAAAGCATCAAAATATTGAATCGATTTGCTTTTTCTGATTCTCCGTCACATGTTGCAATAATTACTGAATTCATTTTTCTCTATTGCAATACTTACTAGTTTATTGCCGAATACTTTAAAATTTTCTGTTATGAAAGCATCAAAATATTGAATCGATTTGCTTTTTCTGATTCTCCGTCACATGTTGCAATAATTACTGAATTCATTTTTCTCTATTGCAATACTTACTAGATTATTGCTTAATTTTTGAAAAATTTTCTAATATAAAAGCATCAAAATAATGAATCGATTTGCTTTTTCTGATTCTCCATCACATGTTGCAATAATTACTGAATTCATTTTTCTCTATTGCAATACTTACTAGTTTATTGCCGAATACTTTAAAATTTTCTGTTATGAAAGCATCAAAATATTGAATCGATTTGCTTTTTCTGATTCTCCGTCACATGTTGCAATAATTACTGAATTCATTTTTCTCTATTGCAATACTTACTAGTTTATTGCCGAATACTTTAAAATTTTCTGTTATGAAAGCATCAAAATATAGAATCGATTTGCTTTTTCTGATTCTCCGTCACATGTTGCAATAATTACTGAATTCGTTTTTCTCTATTGCAATACTTACTAGTTTATTGCTTAATTATTTTAAAATTTTCTATTATCAAAGCATCAAAATAATAAATCGATTTGCTTTTTCTGATTTTCCATCACATGTTGCAATAATTACTGAATTCATTTTTCTCTAATACAATACTTACTAGATTACTGCTTAATTATTTTAAAATTTTCTATTATCAAAGCATCAAAATAATGAATCGATTTGCTTTTTCTGATTCTCCATCACATGTTGCAATAATTACTGAATTCATTTTTCTCTATTGCAATACTTACTAGATTATTGCTTAATTTTTTAAAAATTTTCTATTATCAAAGCATCAAAATATTGAATCGATTTGCTTTTTCTGATTCTCCGTCACATGTTGCAATAATTACTGAATTCATTTTTCTCTATTGCAATACTTACTAGATTATTGCTTAATTTTTGAAAAATTTTCTATTATCAAAGCATCAAAATATTGAATCGATTTGCTTTTTCTGATTCTCCGTCACATGTTGCAATAATTACTGAATTCATTTTTCTCTATTGCAATACTTACTAGATTATTGCTTAATTTTTGAAAAATTTTCTATTATCAAAGCATCAAAATATTGAATCGATTTGCTTTTTCTGATTCTCCGTCACATGTTGCAATAATTACTGAATTCATTTTTCTCTATTGCAATACTTACTAGTTTATTGCCGAATACTTTAAAATTTTCTGTTATGAAAGCATCAAAATATTGAATCGATTTGTTTTTTCTGATTCTCCGTCACATGTTGCAATAATTACTGAATTCGTTTTTCTCTATTGCAATACTTACTAGTTTATTGCCGAATACTTTAAAATTTTCTGTTATGAAAGCATCAAAATATTGAATCGATTTGCTTTTTCTGATTCTCCGTCACATGTTGCAATAATTACTGAATTCATTTTTCTCTATTGCAATACTTACTAGTTTATTGCCGAATACTTTAAAATTTTCTGTTATGAAAGCATCAAAATATTGAATCGATTTGCTTTTTCTGATTCTCCGTCACATGTTGCAATAATTACTAAATTCATTTTTCTCTATTGCAATACTTACTAGTTTATTGCCGAATACTTTAAAATTTTCTGTTATGAAAGCATCAAAATATTGAATCGATTTGCTTTTTCTGATTCTATATCACATGTTGCAATAATTACTGAATTCATTTTTCTCTATTGCAATACTTACTAGTTTATTGCCGAATACTTTAAAATTTTCTGTTATGAAAGCATCAAAATATTGAATCGATTTGCTTTTTCTGATTCTCCGTCACATGTTGCAATAATTACTGAATTCATTTTTCTCTATTGCAATACTTACTAGATTATTGCTTAATTTTTTAAAAATTTTCTATTATCAAAGCATCAAAATAATAAATCGATTTGCTTTTTCTGATTCTCCATCACATGTTGCAATAATTACTGAATTCATTTTTCTCTATTGCAATACTTACTAGTTTATTGCCGAATACTTTAAAATTTTCTGTTATGAAAGCATCAAAATATTGAATCGATTTGCTTTTTCTGATTCTCCGTCACATGTTGCAATAATTACTGAATTCATTTTTCTCTATTGCAATACTTACTAGTTTATTGCCGAATACTTTAAAATTTTCTGTTATGAAAGCATCAAAATATTGAATCGATTTGCTTTTTCTGATTCTATATCACATGTTGCAATAATTACTGAATTCATTTTTCTCTATTGCAATACTTACTAGATTATTGCTTAATTTTTTAAAAATTTTCTATTATAAAAGCATCAAAATAATGAATCGATTTGCTTTTTCTGATTCTCCATCACATGTTGCAATAATTACTGAATTCATTTTTCTCTATTGCAATACTTACTAGTTTATTGCCGAATACTTTAAAATTTTCTGTTATGAAAGCATCAAAATATTGAACCGATTTGCTTTTTCTGATTCTCCGTCACATGTTGCAATAATTACTGAATTCATTTTTCTCTATTGCAATACTTACTAGTTTATTGCCGAATACTTTAAAATTTTCTGTTATGAAAGCATCAAAATATTGAATCGATTTGCTTTTTCTGATTCTATATCACATGTTGCAATAATTACTGAATTAATTTTTCTCTATTGCAATACTTACTAGTTTATTGCCGAATACTTTAAAATTTTCTGTTATTATCAAAGCATCAAAATATTGAATCGATTTGCTTTTTCTGATTCTCCGTCACATGTTGCAATAATTACTGAATTCATTTTTCTCTATTGCAATACTTACTAGTTTATTGCCGAATACTTTAAAATTTTCTGTTATGAAAGCATCAAAATATTGAATCGATTTGCTTTTTCTGATTCTCCGTCACATGTTGCAATAATTACTGAATTCATTTTTCTCTATTGCAATACTTACTAGTTTATTGCTTAATATTTTAAAAATTTTCTATTATCAAAGCATCAAAATAATGAATCGATTTGCTTTTTCTGATTCTCCATCACATGTTGCAATAATTACTGAATTCATTTTTCTCTATTGCAATACTTACTAGTTTATTGCCGAATACTTTAAAATTTTTGTTATGAAAGTTTCTGTATATTGAAAGATCAAAATATTGAATCGATTTGTTTTTTCTGATTCTCCGTCACATGTTGCAATAATTACTGAATTCATTTTTCTCTATTGCAATACTTACTAGTTTATTGCCGAATACTTTAAAATTTTCTGTTATGAAAGCATCAAAATATTGAATCGATTTGCTTTTTCTGATTCTCCGTCACATGTTGCAATAATTACTGAATTCATTTTTCTCTATTGCAATACTTACTAGTTTATTGCCGAATACTTTAAAAATTTTCTGTTATGAAAGCATCAAAATATTGAATCGATTTGCTTTTTCTGATTCTCCGTCACATGTTGCAATAATTACTGAATTCATTTTTCACTATTGTAATACTTACTAGTTTATTGCCGAATACTTTAAAATTTTCTGTTATGAAAGCATCAAAATATTGAATCGATTTGCTTTTTCTGATTCTCCGTCACATGTTGCAATAATTACTGAATTCATTTTTCTCTATTGCAATACTTACTAGTTTATTGCTTAATCATTTTAAAATTTTCTATTATCAAAGCATCAAAATAATAAATCGATTTGCTTTTTCTGATTCTCCATCACATGTTGCAATAATTACTGAATTCATTTTTCTCTATTGCAATACTTACTAGATTATTGCTTAATTTTTTAAAAAATTTTCTATTATCAAAGCATCAAAATAATAAATCGATTTGCTTTTTCTGATTCTCCATCACATGTTGCAATAATTACTGAATTCATTTTTCTCTATTGCAATACTTACTAGTTTATTGCCGAATACTTTAAAATTTTCTGTTATGAAAGCATCAAAATATTGAATCGATTTGCTTTTTCTGATTCTCCGTCACATGTTGCAATAATTACTGAATTCATTTTTCTCTATTGCAATACTTACTAGTTTATTGCCGAATACTTTAAAATTTTCTGTTATGAAAGCATCAAAATATTGAATCGATTTGCTTTTTCTGATTCTCCATCACATGTTGCAATAATTACTGAATTCGTTTTTCTCTATTGCAATACTTACTAGATTATTGCTTAATTTTTTAAAAATTTTCTATTATCAAAGCATCAAAATAATAAATCGATTTGCTTTTTCTGATTCTCCATCACATGTTGCAATAATTACTGAATTCATTTTTCTCTATTGCAATACTTACTAGTTTATTGCCGAATACTTTAAAATTTTCTGTTATGAAAGCATCAAAATATTGAATCGATTTGCTTTTTCTGATTCTCCGTCACATGTTGCAATAATTACTGAATTCATTTTTCTCTATTGCAATACTTACTAGTTTATTGCCGAATACTTTAAAATTTTCTGTTATGAAAGCATCAAAATATTGAATCGATTTGCTTTTTCTGATTCTATATCACATGTTGCAATAATTACTGAATTCATTTTTCTCTATTGCAATACTTACTAGATTATTGCTTAATTTTTAAAAAATTTTCTAATATAAAAGCATCAAAATAATGAATCGATTTGCTTTTTCTGATTCTCCGTCACATGTTGCAATAATTACTGAATTCGTTTTTCTCTATTGCAATACTTACTAGTTTATTGCCGAATACTTTAAAATTTTCTGTTATGAAAGCATCAAAATATTGAATCGATTTGCTTTTTCTGATTCTCCGTCAAATGTTGCAATAATTACTGAATTCATTTTTCTCTATTGCAATACTTACTATATTATTGCTTAATTATTTGAAAAATTTTCTATTATCAAAGCATCAAAATAATGAATCGATTTGCTTTTTCTGATTCTCCATCACATGTTGCAATAATTACTGAATTCATTTTTCTCTATTGCAATACTTACTAGTTTATTGCCGAATACTTTAAAATTTTCTGTTATGAAAGCATCAAAATATTGAATCGATTTGTTTTTTTTGCATCAAAATATTGAATCGATTTGTTTTTTTCTGATTCTCCGTCACATGTTGCAATAATTACTGAATTCGTTTTTCTCTATTGCAATACTTACTAGTTTATTGCTTAATTATTTTAAAATTTTCTACTATCAAAGCATCAAAATAATAAATCGATTTGCTTTTTCTGATTTTCCATCACATGTTGCAATAATTACTGAATTCATTTTTCTCTAATACAATACTTACTAGATTACTGCTTAATTATTTTAAAATTTTCTATTATCAAAGCATCAAAATAATGAATCGATTTGCTTTTTCTGATTCTCCATCACATGTTGCAATAATTACTGAATTCATTTTTCTCTATTGCAATACTTACAAGATTATTGCTTAATTTTTTAAAAATTTTCTATTATCAAAGCATCAAAATATTGAATCGATTTGCTTTTTCTGATTCTCCGTCACATGTTGCAATAATTACTGAATTCATTTTTCTCTATTGCAATACTTACTAGATTATTGCTTAATTTTTGAAAAATTTTCTATTATCAAAGCATCAAAATATTGAATCGATTTGCTTTTTCTGATTCTCCGTCACATGTTGCAATAATTACTGAATTCATTTTTCTCTATTGCAATACTTACTAGTTTATTGCCGAATACTTTAAAATTTTCTGTTATGAAAGCATCAAAATATTGAATCGATTTGCTTTTTCTGATTCTATATCACATGTTGCAATAATTACTGAATTCATTTTTCTCTATTGCAATACTTACTAGATTATTGCTTAATTTTTAAAAAATTTTCTATTATCAAAGCATCAAAATAATAAATCGATTTGCTTTTTCTGATTCTCCATCACATGTTGCAATAATTACTGAATTCATTTTTCTCTATTGCAATACTTACTAGTTTATTGCCGAATACTTTAAAATTTTCTGTTATGAAAGCATCAAAATATTGAATCGATTTGCTTTTTCTGATTCTCCGTCACATGTTGCAATAATTACTGAATTCGTTTTTCTCTATTGCAATACTTACTAGATTATTGCTTAATTTTTAAAAAATTTTCTATTATCAAAGCATCAAAATAATAAATCGATTTGCTTTTTCTGATTCTCCATCACATGTTGCAATAATTACTGAATTCATTTTTCTCTATTGCAATACTTACTAGTTTATTGCCGAATACTTTAAAATTTTCTGTTATGAAAGCATCAAAATATTGAATCGATTTGCTTTTTCTGATTCTCCGTCACATGTTGCAATAATTACTGAATTCATTTTTCTCTATTGCAATACTTACTAGTTTATTGCCGAATACTTTAAAATTTTCTGTTATGAAAGCATCAAAATATTGAATCGATTTGCTTTTTCTGATTCTATATCACATGTTGCAATAATTACTGAATTCATTTTTCTCTATTGCAATACTTACTAGATTATTGCTTAATTTTTAAAAAATTTTCTAATATAAAAGCATCAAAATAATGAATCGATTTGCTTTTTCTGATTCTCCGTCACATGTTGCAATAATTACTGAATTCGTTTTTCTCTATTGCAATACTTACTAGTTTATTGCCGAATACTTTAAAATTTTCTGTTATGAAAGCATCAAAATATTGAATCGATTTGCTTTTTCTGATTCTCCGTCAAATGTTGCAATAATTACTGAATTCATTTTTCTCTATTGCAATACTTACTATATTATTGCTTAATTTTTGAAAAATTTTCTATTATCAAAGCATCAAAATAATGAATCGATTTGCTTTTTCTGATTCTCCATCACATGTTGCAATAATTACTGAATTCATTTTTCTCTATTGCAATACTTACTAGTTTATTGCCGAATACTTTAAAATTTTCTGTTATGAAAGCATCAAAATATTGAATCGATTTGTTTTTTTTTTGCATCAAAATATTGAATCGATTTGTTTTTTTCTGATTCTCCGTCACATGTTGCAATAATTACTGAATTCGTTTTTCTCTATTGCAATACTTACTAGTTTATTGCCGAATACTTTAAAATTTTCTGTTATGAAAGCATCAAAATATTGAATCGATTTGCTTTTTCTGATTCTCCGTCACATGTTGCAATAATTACTGAATTCGTTTTTCTCTATTGCAATACTTACTAGTTTATTGCTTAAGTATTTTAAAATTTTCTACTATCAAAGCATCAAAATAATAAATCGATTTGCTTTTTCTGATTTAATTATTTTAAAATTTTCTATTATCAAAGCATCAAAATAATGAATCGATTTGCTTTTTCTGATTCTCCATCACATGTTGCAATAATTACTGAATTCATTTTTCTCTATTGCAATACTTACAAGATTATTGCTTAATTTTTTAAAAATTTTCTATTATCAAAGCATCAAAATATTGAATCGATTTGCTTTTTCTGATTCTCCGTCACATGTTGCAATAATTACTGAATTCATTTTTCTCTATTGCAATACTTACTAGATTATTGCTTAATTTTTGAAAAATTTTCTATTATCAAAGCATCAAAATATTGAATCGATTTGCTTTTTCTGATTCTCCGTCACATGTTGCAATAATTACTGAATTCATTTTTCTCTATTGCAATACTTACTAGTTTATTGCCGAATACTTTAAAATTTTCTGTTATGAAAGCATCAAAATATTGAATCGATTTGCTTTTTCTGATTCTATATCACATGTTGCAATAATTACTGAATTCATTTTTCTCTATTGCAATACTTACTAGATTATTGCTTAATTTTTAAAAAATTTTCTAATATAAAAGCATCAAAATAATGAATCGATTTGCATTTTCTGATTCTCCGTCACATGTTGCAATAATTACTGAATTCGTTTTTCTCTATTGCAATACTTACTAGTTTATTGCCGAATACTTTAAAATTTTCTGTTATGAAAGCATCAAAATATTGAATCGATTTGCTTTTTCTGATTCTCCGTCAAATGTTGCAATAATTACTGAATTCATTTTTCTCTATTGCAATACTTACTATATTATTGCTTAATTTTTGAAAAATTTTCTATTATCAAAGCATCAAAATAATGAATCGATTTGCTTTTTCTGATTCTCCATCACATGTTGCAATAATTACTGAATTCATTTTTCTCTATTGCAATACTTACTAGTTTATTGCCGAATACTTTAAAATTTTCTGTTATGAAAGCATCAAAATATTGAATCGATTTGTTTTTTTTTGCATCAAAATATTGAATCGATTTGTTTTTTCTGATTCTCCGTCAAATGTTGCAATAATTACTGAATTCATTTTTCTCTATTGCAATACTTACTATATTATTGCTTAATTTTTGAAAAATTTTCTATTATCAAAGCATCAAAATATTGAATCGATTTGCTTTTTCTGATTCTATATCACATGTTGCAATAATTACTGAATTCATTTTTCTCTATTGCAATACTTACTAGATTATTGCTTAATTTTTTAAAAAATTTTCTAATATAAAAGCATCAAAATAATGAATCGATTTGCATTTTCTGATTCTCCGTCACATGTTGCAATAATTACTGAATTCGTTTTCTCTATTGCAATACTTACTAGTTTATTGCCGAATACTTTAAAATTTTCTGTTATGAAAGCATCAAAATATTGAATCGATTTGCTTTTTCTGATTCTCCGTCACATGTTGCAATAATTACTGAATTCGTTTTCTCTATTGCAATACTTACTAGTTTATTGCTTAATTATTTTAAAATTTTCTACTATCAAAGCATCAAAATAATAAATCGATTTGCTTTTTCTGATTTTCCATCACATGTTGCAATAATTACTGAATTCATTTTTCTCTAATACAATACTTACTAGATTACTGCTTAATTATTTTAAAATTTTCTACTATCAAAGCATCAAAATAATGAATCGATTTGCTTTTTCTGATTCTCCGTCACATGTTGCAATAATTACTGAATTCATTTTTCTCTATTGCAATACTTACTAGTTTATTGCCGAATACTTTAAAATTTTCTGTTATGAAAGCATCAAAATATTGAATCGATTTGCTTTTTCTGATTCTATATCACATGTTGCAATAATTACTGAATTCATTTTTCTCTATTGCAATACTTACTAGATTATTGCTTAATTTTTAAAAAATTTTCTAATATAAAAGCATCAAAATAATGAATCGATTTGCTTTTTCTGATTCTCCGTCACATGTTGCAATAATTACTGAATTCATTTTTCTCTATTGCAATACTTACTAGTTTATTGCCGAATACTTTAAAATTTTCTGTTATGAAAGCATCAAAATATTGAATCGATTTGCTTTTTCTGATTCTCCGTCACATGTTGCAATAATTACTGAATTCATTTTTCTCTATTGCAATACTTACTAGTTTATTGCCGAATACTTTAAAATTTTCTGTTATGAAAGCATCAAAATATTGAATCGATTTGCTTTTTCTGATTCTATATCACATGTTGCAATAATTACTGAATTCATTTTTCTCTATTGCAATACTTACTAGATTATTGCTTAATTTTTAAAAAATTTTCTAATATAAAAGCATCAAAATAATGAATCGATTTGCTTTTTCTGATTCTCCGTCACATGTTGCAATAATTACTGAATTCGTTTTTTCTCTATTGCAATACTTACTAGTTTATTGCCGAATACTTTAAAATTTTCTGTTATGAAAGCATCAAAATATTGAATCGATTTGCTTTTTCTGATTCTCCGTCAAATGTTGCAATAATTACTGAATTCATTTTTCTCTATTGCAATACTTACTATATTATTGCTTAATTTTTGAAAAATTTTCTATTATCAAAGCATCAAAATAATGAATCGATTTGCTTTTTCTGATTCTCCATCACATGTTGCAATAATTACTGAATTCATTTTTCTCTATTGCAATACTTACTAGTTTATTGCCGAATACTTTAAAATTTTCTGTTATGAAAGCATCAAAATATTGAATCGATTTGTTTTTTTTTGCATCAAAATATTGAATCGATTTGTTTTTTCTGATTCTCCGTCACATGTTGCAATAATTACTGAATTCGTTTTTCTCTATTGCAATACTTACTAGTTTATTGCCGAATACTTTAAAATTTTCTGTTATGAAAGCATCAAAATATTGAATCGATTTGCTTTTTCTGATTCTCCGTCACATGTTGCAATAATTACTGAATTCGTTTTTCTCTATTGCAATACTTACTAGTTTATTGCTTAAGTATTTTAAAATTTTCTACTATCAA